>NC_142877.1:8177500-8372500 GCF_051225735.1 Oryctolagus cuniculus
ATTCTCTGTGCCTTCAGAGAGAGCCAAAAGGCACAAACTGCAGGAACTTTCAGGGCACAAGCAAGGAAATGGTAACAAACTTTCAAGCAGTTTTCTCCGATGACTTAAATGAAAGGTAGCTAAGCTCCTAGCCATCTGAGAACGTATTTAAACATTTTGGGTTTCTTTTTAGTTGTTTGTAAGACATTCTGAAACTCAGCAACTAAATGAAAGCTAAAATTGCATCCTCTTTTTATCAATCCACTGTCACAGCGGGACTTTCTTCCCCAGCGTCCTGCGCTCTTTCTTCTGATTTTGCTTTGGGTTTTATTTGGAGTGGGGTTCCAGGTCCAGCCACGGGGTTCAAGGGCAAGCACCTGCTGGGCACACGTGTCAGGACCTGCTGTACTGCTGGCCCTGGGAATGGGCTCCCGGCCCAGCCCTGAGAATCAGCGGTCCCAGAATTCCCTGGGAACCCTGGGGGAAGGCAGTGCTTCCTTTCCTGGGCTCTGGATCTGCGGGTTCACCTCCGAGCAGGGGGGACCTTTTGAGAATAAGGTCAGTGCAGAGGAAAGCAGTTTGCTCCTGGATCCAGCCCTCTCTGAAGCCAGATCTACTCTGTTCAGTTAAAGCACCCAGTGGAGTCCTTCTTGATGCCAATTTGAATGGAAACAGGCCTGATTATTGCATAAATGATAACCTCCCCCTGCTAACTTGGGGGTTAAAACTTGAAAAGCTAATGTCCATCCATCACACTTTCATTTAAAATTGCCTTGTGTGCTGGTGAATAATTACAAGAAAGAATTTTACAGCAAGGGTTCGTTAGTATAATTTGCCCCAGCTTCTCATTAAAAGGAGCCTACTCCGAATTAGTATCATCATTAAAGAAGCCATATGACAAGAATTAGTTTTCTTCAAACATGTTTTTCCCTCTCAAGCTGCAACTCCAGCGCCTGCCAGTATCTTGTCATTGCTTATGTAACACTTGAAATGATTGCAAAGTCATTTCTCTTTCATTTCCTCTCCTGCAAGTGTCCAGGGACTCCCTGTGGGGGGCTCCAGGAAGATGACAGCCTAAATAGGCCAGGGCGGCACTGCGTGGGCACCCGGCCCTTCTGCAGACACGCACTTCCAGAACTGGGTGAGAGTTGGGGACAACTGCACGTGCCCTTGACATGACTTAGACTCGGGGCCATGTGAGACGGGGGAACAGGGGCCAACACGTGGCACTGCAGGTTAAGCCACCACCTGTGATGCTGGCATCCCATAGAGGTGCCAGTTTGAGTCCCAGCTGTTCTACTTCTGATCCAGCTCCCTGGGAAAGCAGTGGAGAATGGCCCAAGTGCTTGGGCCCCTGCCTCAACCTGGGAGACCCAGATGAAGCTCCCAATTTTGGCTTGGCCCAACCAGAACCATTGCAATCATTTGGGGAGTGAACCGGTGGATGTGAGATATTCTCTCATTCTCTCTCTCTCTCCCCTTCTCTCTGTAACTCTGCCTTTCAAACAAATAAATAAATCTTAAAAAAAAAAAAAAGCGACAAGAGGACAGCCCAGTTGTAAGTCTCTGTGAGGCCTTCACGCCACCCCTTGCACTGTCTTATCAATGCTAAGACACATTCCAGACAATTACTTCAAATACGTCAACATTTACATTTTTCTACTTTAGGCAAAGTTTAATATATTTTTATAGGCCTTAAGGCTTTCATTTTTGGAGAGATGTCAGTAAAAATAAAACATTTCCTTTGGCCCTGAGAACTCATCTTTTCAGTTTGATTTAAGAAAAAAATTAAAATATTTTTAAAGGCTTCTAAAAGTTTTGTGGGCTCCAGGCCTGTGGTGCCTAATGGAGCTGGCTCCCCTGGGAGGGGCATCTCTTCAGCTCCGGCTTTGGTTTGCTTTGCTTCACACAAAAAAGAGCTTTTATCTTTCATCAGAGGTTTAATTTTAAATGGAGATCTTGGATAACTATTTAGTGACCCCGGGCAAGTTGCTTAAAAGTCTCTGGGCCTCTTTCCTCATATGTAAATCTGGCATCATAATAATCCCGACCTCATAGGGTTACTGCAAGGATTAAATGACTCAATTCAAATAATGTGCTTAGAAGAGTCTGGCAAACAGCAAATCACTCAATAAATACCAGCTCCTAATACTTCTACTGCTGCTGTTTTTATTATTTCCAGACGGTTCTCTGAGAGCATAATTATCCATTTGTTTTCTCCTCCTTTTCTGCTTTCTCTCTCTCTCTCTCTCTCTCTCTCTCTCTTCTCCCCTCCTGCTCTTCCTCTTTAATTAGGGGAGAAATATTTCCTATAAAAAATCCAAACTCTGCAGAAATATGTAAAAGAGGAGCCCCCTCGTCAGTCAGTCTGCTGCTCAGAAGTCGGCTCCGCTAGGAGCTGGACACGCACACTTCTAGGTGGAGGTCACGCCTGGGTCTGCTCAACGTCACGGCCATGCCTCTGAGTCAGAACCCATCTACAGAGAGGCCACCTTCTTCCTTCCTTGGGCGGGGTTCTCTGCCTGGCTTCACCCGGTGCACACACGCGCCTCCTGTTCTACTGACCGATTTTGGCTTGGCACGAATCACCTTCTTGGAGTATGAAAAGGACACACACCACCACCAGCAGCGACAGCGACGGTACTCAGACACAATGACAATGCACACAGAACTTCACCCCAGGTCTACACCCAACACTCTCGGGGCGGGGTGGAACGGAGGGATTCCAGGGCTGGTCCCTATTATCTGAGCTCTGTTTGGGGCCATGAATCTTGGAAACCACTTAAACACCAGCTTTCGAAGTCTAGTTAACTAAACAGAGACCCATCAGTGGTGTCTAGCCACAAAGAGTACTGGCAGGTAACAGGATACCGGTGCGGGCTTCAGACTCCAGAACAATCAAGAAGGAAGACCGGAGGCAGAACAGAATCCCGGCAGCAGCTCTGATTGGGACAAAGTGGCTTGAAGATGAGCCAAGAAGTCTTCCTCGGAACTGTTCCTGTCCTTCTGGGCGGCACTTGAAGAATGCAAGTACATGTGTGCAAGGGACCCGCCACCCCTTCTAACTTCCGCCACAAGATGCTGATGTCCCTCCCCTCACAGGGCCACTCTCCGATGCCCTTATCCAGTCTCACTTCCCTCCTTCCCATGGTCTGTGCTACGGCAGCAGCGAGCCGTCATGGCTTGCTGGAATTTCAAACAGGCCAGGCTGAAAGAGAAACAACTGTATGTTTATTAGGGCATCATTATCCCCCTGAACTGCATCATTTGTATCCCTGGGAAGAGACCACGCCAGGTCAGGAGCAACAGTTTGAGTGAATAATTTGTCAGGTGGGAGCAGGTGGTGAGGGGTGGCATAAGAAATCGCCCGAAAGGCACAGCAAACTGAAATGGATGGAGGTGGAAGAGTAATAAGAAAGTGATCAGTGAATCCACAAACAAGTGCAGATAAATCAAAGAGCGCCAGGTGGACGGGAGCAAACTAGGAGAGATTCAAATTAGCGGGACCGGAACCTTGTCAAGGCAAGGTTAGGAATTCAGCCCTGGCTGCTGCTATCCACCGGGGCTGGAGCAGTGCCCGCAAGAAAATGAATCTTCCCAGGGCAGGAAGCTGGAGTGGAAGAGATTTCCTAGAGAGTATCAATTTGGATTATAAAAATCCCAAGGTCTTGGGCACTGACAGTGTGAAAGGTAGAAAAATGGTCCAGGCTTCCAGCAACTGCCACTGCCCCTGGCGGCTAGAGGCTCTCAGCTGTGTGCACGCTCACAAAGGGGGCACGGTGCTCAGGAGCCCAAGGAGACAAAAGGCCCGGCAGCGGAGCCGCGCATGCAAAGAGCCGTGACCGTGGGGGCTCAGAGATGAGCTATTTCCCCCTCTCTCTTTGTCTTAGCTCTTTAACAAAGTTTAGTCCTGGGTGGTGGCGAGTGACATCATCATCATCAGATAGAGAAAACTGCCGTCCTTGGGGGCTGCTGTGCTGAGTGTTTTCAGACCCTAATCTCTCTCCAAACTCTCAGAATGGTCTGTGGTCATTGTCACTGCCTTTATTTTTCAGATGCAGACTGAGCCTTCCAGGACTGGAGACGGACGCCTTGATCGGGGTCACAGTGTGCGCAGGACTGTCTGTGCCCAAAGCGCACACTGACCACCCCGCCTTCTACAAGACAACAAGGCACTTGCTGGATATCTTTGGAAGTAGATGAAGGCTTCGAGAAGCAGTGGTGCGGGTCCAGTCACAGGGATCCACCCATGCCAAACACATTTTGTGCAAATGTGGACAAGTTGGGTGGGCGTTTAGTGCAGCAGTTGCGGCTCTGCTTGGAAAACCCCTCCCCTATTGGAGTGGCTGGGTTGAGTCCCAGCTCTACTTCTGATCGAGCTTCCTGCTAACTCACACCCTGGGGATACAGCAAGGGATGGCGCAGGCACTTAGGTCCTTGTCACCCACATGGGAGTCCTGGATTGAGTTCCTAGCTCCTGCATTCGCCTGGTCCAACCCTGGCTGTTGTGGCTTTTTGGAGAATGAACCAGCAGATGGAAAACCTTTCTCTCTCTCTCTTTCTCTCTCTCTCTCTTTTTAAAATAAAATAAATATATTTTTTAAAAATGCGGATACGTATCAGCACAGGTCTGGGTCTCATGTCCAAGGCAGCCCCGCAGGTGGAGGTCTAACACTGCCAAACAGACCCCATGCCTGTGTGCTCACAAAGGGATCCAGACGTAGATCTTTGTGTGTGAGCATCAGATGGACCCAGTAAGCGTCTTAATATTTTGGAACTACCCTTGTGCGTTTCAAATGGGCTTCAAGTCACAGATACGTGGTCTATTCTCAACGCAGAAAGAAATATGTACATTTTGCACAAAGCCAAATACACCTGTTTGGAAATGCTTTCTGTCTTCTGAATTTGCATGAAGTGTTGGCCACAAGCACAAGGTTGGAGAGAAACCACCATGCCTTGGGTTGAAATGCATGCTATTTTGAGCTCAGCCACATAGCTGAAGCCATTCACCAGCTCTTTTCAGATTTGTCCAGATTTCTGTGTTTTTCTTGGTTTGCACAGTGGCTAATTGCTCAGAATTTATTATTTGAAAACCTGTAGATGAATCCAGAATTGACTCTTTCACATGCTGACTGTGTAACTCAGCAAGTTACTTAACCTTCCAAGTCTCAATTTTCTCATCTATAAAGTGGTGACAACACTCACAGCTCCAAAGAGTTATTGTGAGGATTAAATAAATGAAAGCTCCAAACAGACTTCATCCAGTGTCCATGTTAAGTGCTTGGTAACTGGTAGCTGTGACTATTTTTATGTTTCTACTGTTGCAGAAAAAAATGACCAGACCGGGAAAGATTGCAGCAGCACTGTGCAACAGAGGGTAGAATGGGAACCACATATATAATTTTAGATGGTCCTGTCTACTAAGTTTTTTTTAAATGAGTGAAATTAATTTTAATAATGTATTTTATTTAATCTAATATACCAACAGTATCATGTCAGCATATAATCAATACAAAAATGAGTGAGATATTTCGCATTCTGGCTTTTGGACTAAGCCTTTCAAATCCAATGTGTGTTGTGCACTTAAAGCACACCTCAGTTAGGACTGGCCACGTTCTCAGGGCTTGGTAGCCCCAGGTGGCACGTGCCTACCTCCTCTGGACATTGCAGGCCTGGAGAGTTTGAGATGAGGTCTCTGAAGCTGGGTTAATAAACCACTTTCAGTCTAGATGGCTTCAGCTTGGGGCATGCAGTAAAAACCAGGATCTAAAGCTCCGATCGTATGTAAGAATCCAGCTTCTAGGTTTGTCTCGGCCAAACCAAAATCTAGGGGCTGGCATTACAGAGCAATGGGCTAGGCCGGCGCCGCGGCTCACTAGGCTAATCCTCCGCCTAGCGGCGCCGGCACACCGGGTTCTAGTCCCGGTCGGGGCGCCGGATTCTGTCCCGGTTGCCCCTCTTCCAGGCCAGCCCTCTGCTGTGGCCAGGGAGTGCAGTGGAGGATGGCCCAGGTGCTTGGGCCCTGCACCCCATGGGAGACCAGGAAAAGCACCTGGCTCCTGGCTCCTGCCATCGGATCAGCGCGGTGCGCCGGCCGCAGCGCGCCGGCCGCGGCGGCCATTGGAGGGTGAACCAACGGCAAAGGAAGACCTTTCTCTCTGTCTCTCTCTCTCTCACTGTCCACTCTGCCTGTCAAAAAATAAAAATAAATAAATAAATAAAACAGAGCAATGGGCTGTGGACAGAGCTGAGGACTCCTGCGTCCCACGCTGGAGTGCTGGCTCTAGTCCCAGCCACTCTGCTTCTGACCCAACTCCCTGCTAATGTGCCTGAGAAGCAGTGGCTGACAGCTCAGGTACTTGTATTCCTGCCCCCGACATGAGAGACCTGGATGGAGCTCCTGGCTCCTGGCTTCAGCCTGGCCCAGCCTGGGCTGTTGTGGCCATTCGGAGAGTGAACCAGCCAATGGAAGCTCTCCCTCTCTATGTTTGTGTGACTCATTCTGTGACTCTGCCTTTCAGATAAGTCAGTCAGTCTTAAAGAAACACAGCAAGATGAGTCTGTCTATGGGTTGAGGGGGAACCATGTAGGAGAGAGAGGGCGCCAGCTGTCTCAGTCACACCACAGCATCTCACAGCTGGTCTACCTTGCTCACGGACCATCCTGGCTTGTCCCCTGCAGAACTATGAGTTTGAGATCCCCCATGCCAAGCTAATGGATCCCCAAATAGAACCTCAAATGGGTTCTGCTCAGACCTGGTTCCCCTCCCTTGCACCTGAGAACTTCCCTGGTCCTCTTAGCTGGCCTAGAGGACCCTGTGCCCCTGGCTTCCTCCAAGGGAGCAGCCGAGTTACGTAAGAGCAGCTGCAGCTCAGAAAGGAGAATGACTCACACTGGGAAGGACGGAAAACACCAAACAGCTCGTATGTGTCGCTTGATCCACCTATGGATGATTCATCTGTAATGGCTTTGAACATGGCCCTGGTAGCCAGGGAAAAGGCAGAGTGAACAGAGGGAGTGGCTGATTCCTCTCCGGAAGCCCCTGCTCTTCCCAACCTGAGGTTGGAAATCCTGCAAGCTAGATTGCACATCAAAACTCCAAGCCTAAAGGCATCAAGAGAACGGCTAAGTCTCACTAGCTTTTCAGGCTAAAAGTGACCTCCCTTCATTGTAACAGAGCTAGAAGGGAGGCAATGTGATAAAGACCCCCAGGCAGAGAATTCCCGCAGTTCTGTAGCAGTGCGGTCTGCCAGTGCTGTAGTTACTTGGCAAAGTCACTTAACTTCTTTTAACTTTACGTTCCTCATCCATAAAATGGGTTTAATAATAGGTCTTATTTCTTGAGGTTTCTGTGAAGGTGCAGTTAATACCTGTAAGACACCAAGTTGAATGGCCAGTACATGGCAAGTGCTCGGCAAATGTTCCTGCTAATTAAAAAGACACATAAAGTCATTAATAATAACTCTCTCTATGGCTGCACTGCAGAGAATCATGTACCAACTTACAACGTCTTTGTGTTTAGATTAATCCCTTTTGTGCCAGGATTCCAAAGCCCTTAGCTAACACGATGTCTTAAATTTCATTTAGAAGAAAAGTGATGCCTTGGGTATTAAGTCCCTCTCCCACAATGGTGAAGCAAAGGTGTAGCAAGACTATAATTATAAAATCAAAGCCAGCAGGTATTCACTGAGATTTTACAATGCTCCAATCACCGAGGTAGGTGGTGAGTAAAAGAACAAGAGCTTTTGCTTTTGTCCTCCAGCAGGGGGAAAAAAACCAAAAAACCTAGTTGGAGAGAAGATGAAATAGATACACGGTCTGTCACCATTTTTCTGCTTCCACCCTGTCCACATGAGCGACACATACGCAAAGGGATCGGTTTGGCTCCTCGAAGTCGTTAGCAATGGGAGGGGGAGAGGCGCGCAGCACCTGTCAGCGCTGTCTTCAGAGCAGAGCCAGGATCCGGTCACTTGTCACCATCTCTGCCATGACATCCCTAATGCAGTGGCTCTCAATCAGGGGACATTTGGCAACGTCTGGGGACAGTTTTGATTGTCACAACTTGTGGGAGGAAAGGGTGCTACTGACATCTAGTGGGTCAAGGCCAGGGACATCTTACAATGTATAGGACAGCCCCGACAACAATAAAAATCTGGTTCAAAATGTCCATAGTGCTGAAGCTGGGCAAGATCAAGGCGTTTGCTCCACCTCTGCCCCCTGTGGCAGGCAGAATAACGGCCCTCCAAAGATGTCCACCTCCTAACCCCCAGCACCTGTGACTACGACCTTGCCGGTGTGATGAAACCAAGGGTCTCGAGCCAGGGGGGTGACCCTGAATTATCTGGGTGGCCACAAAGAGAAGGACCCATGGAGGCCTAAGAGGGAGGCAGGAGATTCAGAGTCAGAGAAGGGAAGACGAGCTCAGAGCAGAGCTCATGGCGGTGCCACTGCTGACTTGAGATACTGGGAACCAGAGCCGAGGGCGGCAAGCAGCCTTCCAGAGCCGGGAGAAGGCTCTCCCCTGGGGCGTCCGGAGGGCGGTGGCCCTGCCCATAGGTGGATTTGAGACCAGGACTGCGATGCTCCCAAACTGTAAGCTAATAAGTTTATGGTGCTGTAAGCCCCTCCAGTTGTGGTTGCGTGTCTCGGGAGCACTCTGAAATGAACAGCCTTTAAAACGGTCAGTTGGATCAGGTGACAATGTTCAGGCTGCTCTGATGGTCTCCCACGGCTCGCCCCTTCCCCCAGCTGGTGAGACCCCCCCCCCCCCCGCCATGATCTGGATCTTGCCATTTCTTTTGACTCGAACTCTTTTCTTCTAAAACATTTCCTAAATGGAAAATGCAAACGTATTCACAGGTAGACCCAATTGCATTGCACGCCTTCCCCTCCTCCACATGCCACCAATCAGTTTTAGCATTGACCAACTCAAGGCCATTCAGGCTTCATGTTCAACTCCAACCATTTCCCTCCCAGTATCAACTTAAAGCAAATCCCCAGCTTCATATCCTTTCATCCATACATGTCTCAGTGTGCATTTCTAAAAGAAAGCGACTCTCCTTATTCGAAACGATCATTCTCAAATGAAGATCCATCTATACCCACAATCATCCCTTAATATCATCAACAACTCAAAGTTCAAATGTCCGAATTTCTCACAAATTTGACTCAATTTCCTCCTGTTTCCTCTTTGCTTGCTGCATTCAGGCTGGCTGGTATCCTTGGGGTTTCTTGGCCTTTTAGGCAGAGGCCGACCTCAGGGCCTCTGTATTTACTGTTAGACCAGGCGGGAGCCCACCCTGTGGCTGGCACAAGGCTCACCGTCTCACTCCCAGCAGGCCACAGCTCAAACACCACCTTTACCGCTGGGAAGAGAGGCGAGACAGCAGATGCGTAAGCAGACAACGTGCGCTCCAAAGAAGCCCTCCTGCCTCCTCCAGGAAGCACGTCTTCCTTTCCTTCGACGGCAGCTTCTGCCGGGCACCACCTGGTTCCTAGCAAAGCGTCCTGGTGTTCAGTATGTTCTTGCTGATGTCCGATTCTTCCCGGAGCTGAGCTCTAAACTCCCTTAATTGGGCAAATTATTCCATACCTGGATTTTATTTTCGCTTCCAGGATCCAACAGGTGCAATGTACTACCTGTGTGCTCTGCGAGGCACTCTGACAGGGGATTCGTATACGGACACCACACATGGACACTGTCCCACAGCCCCATGTGGCAGAATAGCACACGGAAGCCGTGGTGGACAGAATCATAAGATGATTCCTGGCCCACAAGATCCCTGCCCATGGTGTACACTACAAACACCTTCTCCCGGTTAGCCTAGCAAACACTAATCTAGGTACTGCTGAGAAGGCATTTTTCAAATGTAATTAAGATCCCCCAAATCAGATGACTTTAAAAGAGGGAGATTATCCAGTGGTCTGACCTAATCACACGAGTCCTTTAAATCTGAGTCTAGATGTCGGAAACAAGGAAAAGTCAGAACCCTGATATGTGGGGCGTGTTGTGCCAGGGACTCACTGTCTTGGGCTTGAAGATAACTCCACTGAATGGAAACTATTCGTGTGTCTTGACTTTGTTCTATATAAACTCATACCCAGCATGAGTCTATAAATGAGCATCCAGTGAGTGGCTGCTTCGTGCCAGGCTCTGCAATGGTGGCTTTGTGCACAATATCACTTAATCATTGACGTGGGAGAACAGAGACACTCAGATGGGTGCTGGGCTTGTCTACAATCACACAGCTAGTGATTCAGAGGTGGGAGAGATAGAGATTGGAAGAAGTATGTATGTGCTCTGACCACAGCACTTCTCTGTGTGTGTGTGTGTGTGTGTGTGTTTTATTTGTATCTCATAAATACAACATTATGAACATAATAATTCTTCCCACAATAACTGCCCTCCTACTCACTCCCCCTCTTCCTGCTCTCTGTCCTGTTTGGCCCAAGAAAAAGAAACAGAAAGAAAGAAAAAAAAAAAGAAATAATGGAATAAAAAAAAAACACGAAGAGAACTCAACAGTCTATACCAGGGATGTTCTGTTATTGCTTCTTGAAGGTAATTTTGCTTTTTTTTCTCCCTTCCTCTCCCTTCTTTCCTTTTAGAAACTTAATTATTTTTAAAGAAGAACCCAAGGATGGTACATCTCTTGTGGGCTCTTAGACACAACTTTAACTTATGAGACATAGTAAATGGAGGTGATCCTCGAGAACAAGTTTTACTATTAAGTCTCACAATACAACTCTTGGGGTCAGAGGTCCTGCATATGAAATTAGTGCATAGTGACTCTTGTTTATTTAACAAATAACACTCTTACGTGTGACAACAGTGATCATCCAAGGCTCTTGACATGAGCTGCCTTGGCTAAGGAAGGCTTTTGGATGCCCTGCACAGCACCTTCTTAATTTCTTGTGCATTTCGGCACTGGGAAGATTGTATTAAGACAATGATGGCTCTCTGGTCCTTTTCTTCTGTTGTCATTAATATTCCAAAAATGTCGATTCATTTCAAAATCAGCCACCGATATGCTTAGGCTCAAGCCTTGAGATGATGGTGGACATGAGATGGCATTAGATCCCATGTCAGGATAGCCCAGCCCAAGCTTAGCCCTGAGCCACGAGTTTTACAGTTACTCTGGGCTTAGTTATTTCAAAAGTAAAATAAGGGATTTGGACCATATAATGTCCAATATGCTTTACAGTTTGAAAATAGTAAAGCCCAGAAAGGTAAAAGCATACGAATTGCTTTCCATACTTCATTTTAGCTGAATTCCACCATTTGATTTGGCTTTAGCAACCAGACTGTCAGAACTCCACTGTGACTCCCTTAGTGTTAGCTATATGACCCTGGGCCAATCACCTACCCCCTGGAGCCCCAGTTTCCCTGTCTGTAAAATGGGAATAAGACTCACATCTGTTCCCTAGAGTGACCTGAGGATCTTAAGTAACCATGGGTATCACACAGAAAAGGAGATTCCAGAGGTGCTCAGCTGATCTCTCAGACAGGTGACCTTGTCTCTGGCCCTGACATCAGACAAGAAAGGAAAGCTGTCATCAAACAGAAAAATCAAGTGATGAAAGGAACAATTGCTGGCTCCTCACTGAGGCCCATGGACATTGGATGGGCTACTCAAGCTGTCACAGTCTTTAGCCTAGAGACTATCCTTGTGTGGATGCTGTCCAAGAAGGTGCCAGCTTTTACCAAGTCTTCCAGGATGCTCCATCACGGGCAGTCACTGCTCTAGAACACTTTTGTTCTGTCTTAGGTGAGTATAATGTCCTTTGCATATTGTTTTCAAAAGAAAGGACTGGCTTGTGGAAACCAACATCATTTTTGTAGGACAATGGAATGCTTCTCGGCCAACAGGGACCTACTGCAGCTTGGGTCACTGTCCAGCTAACAAGGCCTTCCTACTTACGGGCTAAATTCTGTTGGCAACCTCAGTATACCTGTTGTTTTTCCTTCATGCTCAGCTGAAAAATGGCCTCCCTTGCAGCTGGAGAAAAACCATGTAAGCTCAAAGGAGCAGCCAATTAAAGGTCAGAAATTCAAATGTTTGTCTGTTCTGGCCCTCGATGAATGGGTGTCTGGCAGGTGGAAGCAGCCATGCCTGAGACAGCATTTTGCAGGAGCGGGAGCTGAGGTTCCTCCGTTTGAACTTGGCAACATTTAAATATCAAAAACTTTGTTTTCTAATGAGGAATGTATTGAAGGGGGAGAAATAAATTATATGCTTGATGGCGACTGAAGGTTGGGAAAATTAGGGCCATTTCCCACGGTGTGAATATGGTGATTTCAGTTTGCAAGAGTAAATTAAACCTTTGGGAGGATTTGTCTTCCATTAAATTGAACAGCTAAACAGACACAGAAGATGTTAATGTCACCAGGAGGAAGCCCCAAAGGTTACAAATCAAAAGAAAACATAGTTTCTTTAAAAGTCTCCTTCTTCACACCCATCCACCTAAGAAATGCAAAACCCAAAATTGCGTGTGGAGGATCAAAATTAAGAAAAAAATTAAAGATCATAATTCCATTGCTATCCCATATGTTATTAATGTCTGTCAACACTGTTTAGCCAGCAAGTGCTGACAGTTCCATATTTGCTATCTAAATACATCATAAATAAATCAGTAATGAACCGCTTTGGTAAACCTTCCGCGCTGATTGGAAATACAGATGGAGTAAACAAACTCCGCTAAAAGTATATACAACTGTTTAATGTCAAAGACAAAGTCACACTGTTATTTGACAAAACAGAAATGAAAATGAGGCTGAGGTGGAGGGGAGAGAAGATTACTGATACAGAGAGGAGAAGGGAGGAAAGGGGAGTGTGACTTCAGCACAGGCGGCTCCGAGTTTTCTGTGTAACTGGAAAGTCCCAGGGGAAACTGGACACAGAGGGGCAGGCACTGAACCGTCTTCCGTGGCTTCCTCTCAGCGGGTTGGTGTGCCTGAGATTTGGACAATTTGCCACCACTGCAAATCTGGCAGAGTTGCCCCATGTAATACAGGTCTGCAGTGACTTGTGCAAATTGGAGCAGAATACATTAGAGTGGCCTGGAATTTAACCAGGAAACACGGATCCACATGTTGCTGAGTGCACGAGATCTTTTTTTTTATATATATACTTGTTTTTTGAAGGTGGGTAATTTACCATTCGGCATGCATCAAACCAGACATTGTGAAATGAAGCCGCGTACCAAGGGGCTAGGTTCAGATAGAGCGGGATTCTTTAACTTAGCTACATTTTCTGTTTCTTTCCGGAGTCCTGCCTATCACCCAGAGTTCCTTCAAGTTAGAGGTCAAGGTAAGCCGGCCGTAATTAGGCCTCCTAGCTTTATGGCTGAGATGGCAGGCTAATTAAGAGCTTCCAGGTGGTGGCTTCTAACTGGTGGACAGCGCATTTTAGGAGCAGATTCTCCACGAGGCTTGGATGCTGTTTCTGGTCAGAGCGTAAGATCGGCAGAAACCGTCCCTTATTCCGGGGACAGCCAATATTAAGAGAGGAGACTTCCTCTGTTGGAGTTGCCTATTGATCTCAGGAGCTGAACCGTTCTCTTCCTCATTGTCAGCACCTCGAAAATTCTTTTGATCAGAGACATAATGAAATCTATGGAAACATAAACGGAAGCCGTCTTATCGATGGAATTCAAATGGCGGCAGCTGACTTCACAGCAGGAACCCGACAGAAGTCCTTTCTGTAATGGGCTGCAATGCCGGAGATGCGAGTGGCCTCCTTGTTATGCCCTACCAGCAGGCCATGGGCGCTGCTCTCAGCACAAAAAAATAGAATACATCATTCTGAATGGGGACATTAATCTGCAGCCCCCGTTCCCCAGTCACCTGTAGTTAGGTCTGCAGACACTGTGTATACCATATAAATCTGACTTCTGAGCCGGGGGTGGGCAGAGGGAGACGGGCTTCGCTGTGAAATACTAGTTTGGCAACAGTTTACCTGCCTCCCAAGGCTGTTAGGAGGATTCATAGCTCTGGGTCATTTAAAGTTTGAAAAGATCCTTCTGCTCTTTCCCAGAAAGATAAAATAATAAGACGGAGCATTTTGTACCCTGGAAAGTGAGACTGGCAGGTCAAGGACAGGCCCTTTAGGGTCACCAGGCTGGTGAACCGAGGGGCATCGACTCCTGGGGATTCCATCAGCCTGAGCTTTTGGAAAAACAAAGAGGATGAGCACGTGGTGTGCTGTGTTTGAAAATACCCAAGCCCTTGGGGCCGGCGCCGTGGTGCACTAGGTTAATCCTCCACTTGTGGTGCCCGCATCCTTTGTGGGCACTAGTTCTAGTCCCGGTTGCTCCTCTTCCAGTCCAGCTCTCTGCTGTGGCCTGGGAGGGCAGTGGAGGATGACCCAAGTGCTTGGGCCCCTGCACCCACGTGGGAGACCAGGAGAAGCACCTGGCTCCTGGCTTCGGATTGGCACGGCTCCAACCGTTGTGGCCATTTGGGGAGTGAACCAACGCAAAGAAGACCTTTCTCTCTGTCTCTCTCTCACTGTCTGTAATTCTACCTGTCAAATAAATAAACAATCTAAAAAAATAAAGAAAACACCCAAGCCCTGAGCTTCTAACACAACCCAAGGAAGAGCCCATATATTAACACGGAAGAGGGCAACGTGGTTTGGATGACGTGTGTTCAGACTTTATATACACACTTTCCCTTTATTTACTACATGTATTCTGTCAGTACACTACCTGGGCAAAACAGAGCTATGCATAATTGTGGTATAAAATCGCTTTTACTTGACTATGAACCGTAAAGAGATCCCAAACACGCATCTTCCACAATGGCCCTCAATGACGAGCTGCAGATTTCCGGTGGAGGGACACCTGCGTTCGTTCGGTGTTTGCGATCGGGACTCTGCCTTCACCAGGAGGCCGGCCTCTCAAAGGCTGATGCTGGGCAACCGAGTTTGGCCACTGCCAGGAAGCAGTGGAAGGGGCTCTCTGGTGCTACCAAGAGCCGCACTCGCTCGCCAACAAGCTCCAGTCTCCTGCCTCACCCTTTTGCCCCCATTCTCACCTTCCAGGGGCAGAAAGCTGAAGACGGAGCAAGGCATGAGAAAAAGCGGGAGGAGGAGAGGACTGTTAATTTACAAGGCCTGAAATAGCAGCTGCTAATGGGTCTTTGCACTGATTCTATAATCTTCGCAAGGTCACAATCAGAAGTAGCCCGTGATTGATTCCCAAGTGAAAGTCAGCACTTCACATCCATAACAGACCCCGCGAAAGCAGAACAGGGCGGCTTCAGGAATCTGTGCGCTGCTCGAGTCACACGGAGCCGGTTCGCGCACCCTGCGTGGGCCGGGTGGAGCTGGGCCCCGGCTTTACCCAGGCCTGAATAACCATCACGCTAGGTCAAGCAATTAACGGCACTGGTTCCACAAGCCCTCGTCCACTGCCCAAGCCCCTTCAACTTCCGTCTTACAAAGTTTCCTTCTCAGAGAGCGACCCTGAAACACCCCCCTAAAGGGTTAAAGGGAATGAGTGACAACCCTTCGGCATGATTTACAACGTGGAGCCCTGTAGTGAAACCAGCACTTGATGGATGATGCTGAAAGTCGGAGACTAACCATAAATCATGTCTTTGAATCACTGACAAAGATAAAGGAGAGAAAGAAAAAGCAGTGGCATTGACATTCACTCTCCCAATAATGTACATTGACTAGTTACAATGCGGAGCCTTAATTAAAAAAAGCCAACTCGAGGTATTCACCCTGGTGGGGAGATCCCACCTCTCGGGAAGCTGCTCTTGGAGATTACAAATCAGAGTTTGAGCCTCTTTCAAGAAGGTCACCACCACTGGCAGGAGACGCTCCGTGTGAACAACGCCAGAGTCCCACAAAGCAAAACAAACACACCAACCAGAGAAAACGAGAGTTTGGGGACCTGGCCCAGAATCCAGCCCTCGTACCTTGGGAAGGCCATCCTTCGAATGTCGACCCTCAGGAGGGAATCAGCTGAAAACCGTGCCCCAGGCGGTGTTTCTCGTCGGGAAAGCGCCCAGGTCCGATAAATGATTCCTCAGAGGTGGCCGGGAGACACAAAGAGGTCCACTGCTATCACTCGTGTTCCAAAGTCAGAGCTCTGAGAGGCAGGGAGAGATGCCTACCGGCTCCATGGCATTATTCCTTACCCGGGAAACCAGAGAAAGAGACCCCGCCCTCCCTGGGTTCAGCCAGGAAGGCAGCCCTCCTTCTCTCAACTCAAGACAGGTTTCCCCTTGACTCAAGAGAGACCTGCCTGCCGGCCGTGGGTGCTGAACACAATAATCCAGAATAATCTAGATTTTTCAACAAATGCTTACCAAACCCCACCTAGACCCTAGAGCACCCCTAATACTGTGTTCTAGACATGCTGTTCTTAGATTTGGTGAATACGACGATGAAGGAAACAGATCTGGTCCCAGTCTGTGATTAGATGACAGTGTCACAGGCAGACAACATGTAAGAGAGAGCACATTTCACAGACGTTATAAAAGGGGGTGTGACGAGGGGCAAGGAAAGTGCACAGAGCTCATGACAGCAGCCGCTGCCTGGGTGTGAGTCCCCTAAGGATACCTACTGTCATCTCTAGGGAACTGTGAATGGGGCTGTGTCTGAGCAGGTGTCACCCCGGGGGAAGAGAAGGAGACAAAGAAAGTAGGAATGAGGAGACTGGAAACATTTTCACAGTGTTCTCCAAATCCCTGGGAGTTTAAGTGAGATCCTTTCCTGGAGTACAAGAAACCATGAGCAGTATTTTTTAAGCCTGTCCTTGAAATCCTTTGTCCCAAGGAGGACCTTTTTTGAGTCCCCTACAGATGGTGCATGTGGGTCAATTCTGCACTCCAGCTCAGCGCTGGCAGATGTCATAAGAGAGCACACATGCTCACCACCGTGTCCACCTGACTGCTTAGCATCTGTGCCCACAGGCAAAGATTCTAGAAGATTCCAACCTGTAAGTCAGGGATACCTTTGCATCTATGGCTTAGATCCATCTCAACCTGGAGAATCTTGTATTCTAGCTCTGGGAAAATCATCTTTCTCAGCAGGATCCAACCCAAATGATGGAAGGGTTGGGAAAATTATCTAGGTCTGATCAGGAGGTGTAAACTCAAGATAGGAGAGAAAGACCCAGGCTCATTTCAGATCCCAGCTTTGCCCCCGGCAAGCTGGGTGCCTGGGGGTACGTCACCGTCCCTGGTGCACTTCCCTGTTCCCCTCTTGTCAGGACATGCACCCAGCAGGGCCCTGTTCCTTGCGTCCCACCCTCTGGGCAGCTGATTCACAGACCAGCAACTTGTCCTTGATGTTGTGCTCATTTCAAACTCAGAAAGCCTGTCTTTTATCCCAAACACCCACCAGGGAGTCACCTTGTTAGCCCTTCTCTCCCTTTCTTCTTCATCCTATACTTGGCAAGCTTTTGCGTGGTGTCAGGCCCTGTGCTGGGAGCTGAACACAATCAGAAGGAGGTCCCTGTCCTTGGGAAGCCTTCTTGTTTGACAGCCTCAAGCAACTTTTTAGAACCAGGGAAGGATAATAGCAGTGACCCCCAATTTGTCCATCATGATCCCGTGACACTAGTGGCCTGCTGATGTCCCTCTAGCAGGTGCAGTGAAAAGCAATCTCTTGACATTTAGTTGCTGTGTGACTTTGGGTAAGCTTCTTAACTACTCTGAGTCTTGGTTTCCCCATCCTTAAAACCAGGCCAATAATATCTCCATGTAGGGTTGCTGGGCATGAAAAATCCTCTTAGCACTGGTTGTTACCAAGTGGTCACTGTCATTGTGATGACAAAAAAAAATATTTCTTCTAACTCTGTCCATTTTGAACTAATTGGAACCAAACCAAAATAAAAATTCAAGAAATCCAAGGCCCCTACCCCCAAAGAGAAAACGACAAAAGGAAAAAGGAAAACTTGCATGTATTGAAACCATCGTGTGTGTGCACGTGCCCGCTGGCATGTATGCACATTTCTTTGTAGCATGTGCCATCTCGCTGTGTCTGTGTCAGCCTTCCTTACAGCACTTCCTGCTCAGTATCTGACAGGTCCTCACATTCATTCGGTGTTAGGCAACAAGTGATAAGACAAAAGTAAAGAGTTCAAAAACGAAGATATGTAGTTTGACTCTTTCTAACATTCCGTTCATGGACATTCATGGAAGGGGATCCAAACAGTACCTCTTCTCTGAGGCTGACCAGGAAAACTCTTGAAGCCCTGTATGCTCATTCTAATTCCCTATGGATAATATAAGCAACTAACTGCAGACACAGTATGCATTTTACTATAATAGGCAATAATATTATAGGGAGATAGCTCACGTATAACATATCTATGTATATATAAATGTGTGTGATAAAACCATATCATTTCTATCTATGTGTGCAACAAATAAAACCTGAGTGGCCAACAAAAAATGAGGTGTAAAATAATGACTTTTTAGGAAGCTACCAGTACGTAGCTAACCGTCTGGGCTCCCTGGACCAGCAGGAGGGTTAACCGTTCTCCTTGCTATTGGTTAATTAAAGTAAATAGTGATGTTTAACCACACATGACTCACTGCAATAATTTGAAGAGAAAAATGTATGCAAGGACCCCCGCTCATCCTTGGTCCTTAGTGGCCTGGTGGAAATTCTGCCCTCACTAGGGTGATGGCTACCTTTTGTCTCAGAGATGCTGAAGAGTTGGGGGGAGGCTGGGGTTCACCCCTGGAAGGAATGTGGATTGAGAACACAGTGTGCAGCTACCTTGAAGCCTCTATGTTGGTTTTGAACTTCACATATATTAAAACTGCATCATCTATCAATCTTACAGTTACATGTCACTTATGAAAATCTACTGAGTATTGTTTTCATCTTGCCTTACAACAAGCTGCGAAGCCTCATGAATACTGAATAGTGCTGGAAATACAGCACATCTTTTATTTTTAAAGGTCTCGACAGTTTGGAATGGCAGGATTTCTTTGTTGCAAACGGCACTTCTGCACACCGATTGGGGCTTTCTTCTCCATTTTCCATTCTGCCCAGGAGCAGAGGCAGCATCACCTCGCATCATTAGGATGACTACAGCCGTCCTGCCGCCGCCGCCGCTGCCTGCGTTTGAACCCTGTTGGTACAAGTCATTAACGGGGGCTGCAATTCAGTGACATTCATGCATCAGCTTGCAAGGGAACAGCAGGCTGGGTAACCTACTTGGCCATTTTACCAGCTTTCCTGGCAATCGATCCTCAGCCTCGTTTTACCTTAATGAGACAGACAAACAAACACACACTCGCCTATGCAGACAGACAGACACTGATAGGGCTACACAAAGAGATATTTAAGAACTAATCAAGCCGGCACTGCGGCTCACTAGGCTAATCCTCCACCTAGTGGTGCCGGCACACCGGGTTCTAGTCCCGGTTGGGGCGCTGGATTCTGTCTTGGTTGCCCCTCTTCCAGGCCAGCTCTCTGCTGTGGCCAGGGAGTGCAGTGGAGGATGGCCCAAGTGCTTGGGCCCTGCACCCCATGGGAGACCAGGATAAGCACCTGGCTCCTGCCTTCAGATCAGCATGGTGCGCCGGCCGCGGCGGCCATTGGAAGGTGAACCAACGGCAAAGGAGGACCTTTCTCTCTGTCTCTCTCTGTCCACTCTGCCTGTCAAAAAAAAAAAAAAAAAAAAGAACTAATCATATAGTGAGAAGTGCATCATTTTGTACTTGTTCTTCAAAATTTAATATCAAACATAAATGCTTCCTGAGCTCTTTACTTGCTGCTGCACACTGGGGTACAGTTCCTGCCTGCATAGAACTTACGTTCTAGATGTAGAAGTGATGACGGTAATGGTGATGGTGATGATATCAATAACAATGGAGCCAAATCCAGTGCTCCCCGCATGTCAGTCATTATTTCAAACACTATAGTATTCTCAGCACGGTACCAATAATAATATATTTGATACTGAAAATATCTATGTGAGATACTACTATCATTAACATTTTTACAGAGTATTTTCCCTGACAAAAGAACGTTCAAGTGACCTGCTAGTGCCGGGCCTCTATTCCGATGTGTGCAACACCAGCTGGAGCTTAGCAGCGTTTCCTTTGAGTTGGGATCTGTGCACTGGAGTCCCACCCCTACCCCCACCATCCACACCTCTCCCTAGAAGCACTCCTGTTGCCATTTGCATTTGCAGTTTTAATGTAATAATCTAAGATTTGAGTCTCTGCTCCAAAAATCTCATGAGAAAGGCTGGGAATATTTTTTTCTGGAACTCTGCTTGTCTCTGGAGGACATTCTTCCCTTTATGTTTGCATACTCTTCATGATCCCATACATGTGCAAGAAATGACAAATCTGCTTGTGACCGGTTAAGGACAGTGTGGGCAGAGAGTCCGCCACGTCTGTGACGGGTGCTTCTCAGCTAATCACGCCAGCCCTTGCCAGCCTTGTCCTCGTCATCTGAGGAATGGGGACACTCACGCTTCCTTAAAGAGATGCGATGAGGACAGAGTGCATGGATGTGTCAGTGTTTGGCATGTAGCAGGCATGTAGTCTGAAAAGGCTGACAAATTTACAGGACCTTGCTGATCACTTAGGTAACCGATTCATGGGCACAGTGCATCCGTAAGAATATGGAGTTCTCTTGCTATGCATCTACGTGTGTGTGTGTGTGTGTGTGTGTGTGTGTGTGTGTGTGTGATGGGTGAGACACAGATTCCTAATTATATACATATTTGGGCCCATTTCTTCTGTTGATGAATACTAAACCCTAACAAGGCTTGTGGGCCTCTCTTTCTGTCTCATGGCCATTACAGACTCTACAAACTCTGCCCACAGCCTAGCATTTCATTAAATAAGTCACCACGGAGCAAGTGTGGACGCACCAGGAAAGAGCTACCCTGCCTCGTGGAACTCTAAGTGGAGGGCCGGGTTCTTGGCAAGGCCTGTGTCTGAGCGGAGACTTCTCACTTAGATTTGGAAATCTCACGACGAGCCCGCTGCTAGGAGCACAGGTTCACCTCGGACACTTCTCCAAAAGGCCGCTCAGATTTCGAACCAAAGGGACACGCACGCTGCGCCCTGGCCATGGGATCCTTGACCAGCCCGCCCCTCCCCCTTCAAGAGGGCAGAACGAAGGGGCCACCCCTGCTGCCATGCAAAGTCGCATTGAACCTGCGGAGCGTTTTGCTTCTGGTGAATTCTGTGAGCACAAAACTGCCGCTGTGTGTCCTGACAAACTGCCCGTTCTGCTGGGTTCAGCACCCTGATTGCAACCCACGAATTCCTTCAGGAGTGGGGACAGTCTTCTAGACTGGCTCTAGCCACATTTTCCAGGTCCTAATGACCTGTGCGGAGTGCGCCGTGTCCCTGGGAGGCAGGGGACTGGGGATGTGCACGTAGGGTGGGCAGCCCCTGCGCCCGACCCCCCATCTTTCCTGATGATGGCACCCCCTCTTCCCTCAAATCGCTTCACTTCACAGCCATGGTGTAAATTATCCTTGGAAGCACACTGCTTTTTCCCCTCCCTCCAGCATTTCCTGTCCTCTCACCTTAAAAAAAAAAAAAAGAAAAGAAACAGTGCTGAGAACTTTCCCAGCGAGAGCAGCCGTGTGCAGCCTGAGTTGCTTCAGATTTACACAGGTCCCTGCTAACATCCTGTCGGGTGCTAAAACCCTGCAGCCGCGCTGGAGGACCACCCTGCTCGCCGCGAACCACATCTGACAAAACCATCCTGCTCGCTTCCAGAACCCCTTACACAGTTATTCTTGGATAAAAGGTAAAGCAAACAGCAAGCCGACGGCTCAGTGCTGCAGAGACAAAGCCCATTGAGCCATTTATCAACGCTCGAGACACCGGTTTGCTTTAAACACAGACACCTCTCCCATTACAGCTTTAAACGATAACATGATATTATATCAGAAATGACAAATGGCACGGAGGGCCTAACCTATACACAATCGATACCTGCTGGGGAGGAAGAACCATCTTGAAAATATCGACAGAGGGAACAGGGATTCTCATCACACCGCGGTGTTTTCTTGGTGTTGCCTTGGAACCAGAGGCCAACAATACTCATCTGGGCGTGACATTTTTCCACAGTGCTCTGTAGCCCCCAGACGTGCGGTGAGTGTCAAACCATTATCACTGTCCTGTATCTGTGCTATATTGGATTCTACGAGGCACAGGCCAAGGAAATTGATTAGGTAGCTCCCTCTGTAGCTGAAAACTCCTTTTGGCTACACACACACACACACACACACACACACACAAAAGGCAAAAGTCCCTAGAACCACCAAGCTCAGTGAAAAATAGCAAAAGTGTAATTAGGGACATTATGCTGCAGGGGTTTCTCCCAGTTGGGCCCCCAAATGTTTTTTTTTTTCCTTTAAACCCTTGTGTCCCTGCCCACACCCTGAACCCAAGAGGGGGCGGGCGCTTTCATGTTTAGATTGCAAGGAAGTGGCTCACCCCGTGATTGATGAGGGAAGATTGCTCATGCAGCCGCTGCCTCCCTCCCCCGTGCAGCTGTATTTAGGTGGATGCCAGACAGAGGATGTCTTGGAAATGGGATAAAGGACTCAGAGCAAAGGCGGTGGCAGAGAGGAAAGGTGGTGTGATGGATGCCCGCAGGCAGGGAAAAAGAAACCATCTTCAATAATGGGGCCACCTTGACTTAACATGTCCCCCCGCTCCGCCATCCCCCCCAGAGCACAGACGGCGATGACGGCAACCCAGAACCACTCAGAAAAGTGAGATGGATCTGCACGTATCTGCAATGTTTGCTTCTTAGAGCTCACGTTTGACCTCAGACCTTCAAATGTGACTTTCAGAGTTTTATCAAAGACACAGACTTGTGGAGCTTCCAACCTAGGGTTTCCAGTTCGGTTCAGTGAGCAGTAAGTTTTTGAAATTTGTATTGCAGAAAATTCTTCAGGCAATTTTGATTTTCAGCCAGGTCTGAATATCAATGGCTTAAACCAATGGTGGGCTGATGTTGAATACCGAGGTCTCAAAAGAGAAAAGGAGACCCAAATTGTAGCATTTGATGATTTTCATGGTGTAAATATTTGTACCATGGCAAACTGCGAGGAACTACACTGAAAGAGCTGGAAAGAGACACGCACGGTCAGCTCTAGCTGGACGGCGTCAGTTGGCCAGCACACCAGGTGCTTAAGTCAGAGCATGAGGTCTATGGTGCTCACCGTGGAAGGAAGACACCACGTGTGTGACAACAGGAAGAAACCCACCCAAGGGGGCGGTCCCAGGATGGCACCATCTGTAGCCAGGTTCACCTCAGACCCTTCTCCGTCCTGAGGTATGAGGACCGTGATAAAGAAATGAAAGGGAAGAGTCAATAAAATGATTGTGCTCTAATGATAGGTGCAGAAAAGCATCATTGAAAACCCCTTAATTAAGATACTGACTCAGCCAAAGGGTTACGAATTGGTGTTGAAACCATTAAGCAAATGGCTGATGGGCAACTGGACACACATTTCGGGAGCCATCAGGATTGCTTTCTAGTTGCTAGGGGTTAGGTACGCACACCTGAAGAATGGGGCAGTCAGACCGCCATCGCCCTAGCGCAGAGGCTGTGCTGGCCGTCACCAGGTTCAGAGCAAACAGACAGTGAGTTTCAGATATATTGCTGCACAGTCTACACTTCTGATACGTTCATGGGAGGTCGTCCAATTGGAGGCCTCCAGGTTTTTTTCTCTCTCGTCTTTTTTTTTTTTTTTTAACAGAGAGACAGAGAGAAAGTTCTTCCTTTGCCTTTGGTTTACCCTCAATAGCCACCACGGCCAGCGTGCTACGGCCGGCGCACTGCGCTGATCTGAAGCCAGGAGCCAGGTACTTATCCTGGTCTCCCATGGGGTGCAGGGCCCAAGCACTTGGGCCATCCTCCACTGCACTCCCTGGGCCACAGCAGAGAGCTGGCCTGGAAGAGGGGCAACCGGGACAGAATCCAGTGCCCCGACCAGGACTAGAACCCAGTGTGCCAGCACCGCAGGCGGAGGATTGGCCTAGTGAGCCAATCCTCTGGTGCCGGCCAGAGGCCACCAGGTTTTATGTTTCACCTCCACAGTGGACACAGGAGCAAGCTAAATGACGATAAGACACTCCAGACAAATTCAGACACAAGACAGAGATCACCCAAATATTTTTCTACAATTCTGGGTCCTTAAAAAAAAAAGACCATGCCATATTTACAGAGCCTTATGGGATAAAAAACAAGTGGAGACAACAACTGACTATGGTTGTGGTCTGATCAATCTAGCTGAAACTAACATTTCTGGTGCAACTGGCAAAACACAAAAGTGATGTGAGCACTAAAAAGATTAAAAATTACTGAAACGGCAAATAGATGTTGTTGACCGAAAACAGCGGGCTATTTAATAGCATATATATTACCGTCTCCTTTTGTTTCAATACACACATGCACAGAGAATATTCTGCAAGTAGACACACTGAGATGTTAATCCTGGATCCTTGACAGCAAGTGGCTTGTATTATTTTTGCTCGTCTCTACTTTGTAGTGCTTACAGTCGGGATGGGGAGATGCAGAGAACAATAAGAAAGATGATTTATTTGATGATGCTAGATTGTAAAGTGACTGTGCCAAGAGAGGCCAGCAGGAGAGAGAAATGGCAGGACAGAAGGCAAAGCAGAACAAACTGAGACCCCTCCAGGAGGTGAGGCGACTGAGAAGGCCTGAGTCGTGGTCGTGGCATTCATTCCGTGTCTTCTAGGCAGTGTCATTGCCAGCAAGGCCTCCCCCTGAAGGCCAGTGGGGAGACTGGGGCCACCTGCACCCCACAGCATTCGGGGGGTGGATGAAGTCAGCAGCGTGGCCTTTCTGTCCTGCTCAGCTCCTTCCTGTGGTTGACTCGTCCTGGCTGCTCTCACCCGCTGCCTCACCATGATAAAAGCTTAGAGGACGACACTTGGTGCTGCCTTAAGATCTGACCCAGTGACAGTGGCTTAGCTTCAGGAAATCAGGTCGTGAGCAGGTCAGTCGCTGACCAGTTGAGCGTTGTGCTCCACACTCCAGGCAATTGTTGATGGCTTGTACACAGTCAGCCTTCAATGGGAAACATAAGGAAGCTGAGTCTGCGTGCGCATGCGTGTGTGTGGTTGTGTACAAGGACCAAGCTGAGTCCTGGGTCCTGTCTAGATAAACCTTCTGGGCTGGCGCCACGCTCACTAGGCTAATCTTCCGCCTTGCAGCGCCGGCACACTGGGTTCTAGTCCCGGTCGGGGCGCCGGATTCTGTCCCGGTTGCCCCTCTTCCAGGCCAGCTCTCTGCTGTGGTCAGGGAGTGCAGTGGAGGATGGCCCAAGTGCTTGGGCCCTGCACCCCATGGGAGACCAGGAGAAGCACCTGGCTCCTGCCATTGGATTAGCACAGTGCGCCGGCTGCAGAGCCCCGGCCATGGCGGCCATTGGAGGGTGAACCAAAGGCAAAGGAAGACCTTTCTCTCTGTCTCTCTGTCTCACTGTCCACTCTGCCTGTCAAAAAAACAAACAAACAAACACCTTCTTTAGCAACCTGAGCAAAGCCCTTTCTCGACCCCCGAGTCTCTGGGCATGCCCTCCTTTGGTGAATGAGTTGCTGGCTTCCAGCTGCTCAGCACGGGGTTGCTGTAAACCCCTCAGGTGCAGGGAGTGGGCCAGGCTGGTGTGCGTGTGGACCCAGCAGCACCACCATCTTCACTCAAGGATGCAGGGGATGTGGCCAGGCTGTGGGAATCCTCGGTCTCCACAGCTGTGGGCTTTTCCAATGAATCTTGGCTTCAAAGGGGGCCTTGCGCATCAGGAGACCTGAAATGCTCACTAGGGGGACACCATCTGGAACACTTTCACATTTTTCCAGGGTGCAGACGCACAGGATGGGGGAGCATGCCCCCCTTACTTGATCTTTCATGTCCCTGCCAGGAGAAGGGTCACTGTGCAGCCGCCGGGCAGCCGGGACACACCGTTCTGTGGGTAACGTGGAAAAATGAGTCTGAAACGCGTTGCTGTGCGGCTTGCTCACAAGCCAAGTTCAAGGAGAGGTGGCGGGAACAGCCCACTTTTCCTGACAGGATGAGTGTTCCAAGTTCCTTCTTAGCTCGGCAACCCTTAAAATGGCATGGGGTAGCCTCACGAAACATCAGTAAATAATGGCCTGTGTGTGCCTCAGGAGCCACTGGCCCAGGGAACCCTGCAGGCTCTATCCCTTCTCAGAGAGAGAGGTGGTTGGGGAGGGGTGCAGACTGCAAGGAAAAACGAACCGAGACCTCATATTTCAACCAATGCAGAACAAAGGCTAGGAGAAACCCTCCTGGTAGCTCCTTGTATTTCACTCTGATCACATTCATGAAAGGAATAAAGGGAGCCTCAGCTTACCAGGGGTGAAAGTCTAGCAAACCGTGCACTGCTTCTAACAGCGACTGTTAACCACGGCAGTCCCATTAACTAAGCAGTTAGTTCCTTATCTGCAGCCATTGGCCCGCTGTCCCTGTAGACTGGGCACTTCCTGAGGGCTCACTCCCCCCCACCCCTGGCCTGCCTGGTGCATCCCCTGTGTGGATCAGAGTACTTGTCTCACATCTATTCACATCTGATTGAACGAATTAATGAATGGAGCTCCCAGAAAGAACCACGCTGGAGCCACAGTTAGGGATGTACTAGATACTGAAACGAGAAGACGAGAGGGTTGGAAGGAAGGAAAGGCCCAACACTGTGTGTGGAACGGAAGAGGCACTGGAGGAGGCAACACGGACTGGCACGTGATGTGCCGAGACTGTCAAGTGCAAAGCTGGGGAACTGAGGCCCACGCGCCGTGGCCGTCTTTCTGTCATCCACTCCACCTAGGAACCACACATTGTTAAATCCAGTCTCCCTGGTCAGTGGCACTCGCTGAGGACAGCTGTTGGTATCTAAACGAGAGCCAGCGCCCCCTGCTCCCCACTCCCCACGGCTCCTGGTTTGTCAAACCCCTGCTCTGTTTCTGTAGACTGTCCAGCTTTCTGTCCAACGCACTTAATTTCAAGAAACAGCTTCTATTTATTTCCCTTGATCTGTTAGAGAATTCATTCAGACTTTCTTCCAGTCTTTTGTTTACAGAGCAAATATGTACACAGCAGTGCTTACAGCTCAGATAGAGTTTCTGCAGCAAAGGAACCTATGTGAGAAGGAGCAATTGGGGCCCTGCCCGGTGGTGTCCATCATCCTGCTGTGGAAGCAAACACTTACGTGAGCAATACCGTCTCAGAGAGACTGAAGCCTTGAGAACAAGACAATGGGTGTGCCGGAGAGACTCTAGCTAGGGTGGGTAGGGAAGGCCCCTGCAGGAGGTAACAAGGAAGCGAGGCACAGTCAGGAGAGACTTAAGTGCAAAAACACTGGGGCCGGCACCACGGCTCACTAGGCTAGTCCTCCACCTTGCGGCGCCGGCACACCGGGTTCTAGTCCCGGTCGGGGCGCCGGATTCTGTCCCGGTTGCCCCTCTTCCAGGCCAGCTCCCTGCTGTGGCCTGGGAGTGCAGTGGAGGATGGCCCAGGTGCTTGGGCCCTGCACCCCATGGGAGACCAGGAGAAGCACCTGGCTCCTGCCTTCAGATCAGCACGTTGCGCCGGCCGCAGTGCGCCAGCCGCGGCAGCCATTGGAGGGTGAACCAACGGCAAAAGGAAGACCTTTCTCTCTGTCTCTCTCTCTTACTGTCCACTCTGCCTGTCAAAAAAAAAAAAAAAAAAAAAAAAAAAAGATGAAAAGAAAAAAAAAAAACCACACCGGGGCAGCAAACAGCTAGGCGGAGGGACTCGTGACAAGGAGCAAGAGGAGCTGGGGTGCACTGAGCGAGAGCGAGCAGGAGCGGGTTAGGAAACGAGGCTGGTGCAGGTGAGTAGCCAGGGCTTGAGCTGCTCTGACGGGCAGCCGTCAGATGATTTGAGTAGGAGAGCACCGTTCTGCCTTCCCTGCTCTGCAAGGTGACCCAGCCAAGAGACTTCCTGGTTCCTATTCAAACTAGCTTAGTCTGGGGCTGGCAGAAGGATGTTGGCACCTGCAGATCTTTCTATGGGAGATTTCAGAGCCCCCTGGTTCACCCTTGTTACTTCATTTAGCCTGAGCAGGTGAGGCAGACCCCAAATTAAGAACAGCTGCCCTGGTGTGAGCCCCGTGGAAGGCTGTATTTTAGCCCACTGAAGCAAATTAATTTGTAAACCTTGAATAAAACACAATTTGGCTGATGGTGGCCAAGCCCTCACCATTTCTTCATGGTTTCTTTTACTTTGGGGGTGGGGGTGCTTTAGACAAAACAACGCATCTCTGCAGGGAAAAGCCTGTTGTTCTCAGAATCAGAATGAAGTTTGAATAAAGTCATAAATCCTACTCTTACGCAAACTCTGCTCTTCTCGCTGTTGTGCTTAGGAGATTCCGGGTACAATCCCAAGCACAGGCTCAGGAGGGGGTCTCTGGCTTTGATCGCAGCATCTCCAAAGCCTGTGCGGTAATCAATGGGGACGAGTACTCCGTCTCACATGAACCTCATCCAGTCATTTCCAAACCGGATCAAACTCCTGTAATGACACTTTCAGCATCCATACAACACAGCTGGCGAAATGTCTATTTTCCTTCCAGAAGGTGTGTCTCTGACAGTTAGTCTGAACATCATGTGATATTACAGTTGCTAAGGTAACTCCATTTTTTGTAAGGAGAACAAGAGAGTAAATAAGCATGTACATCGACTTGGTGCTATGGAAATCCCAGGGAATCTGTTATCCTTACCTTGACAATAAAAAAGGTGACATTTATCTTCTCTGGCCCCCGGAATGCTGTGGCTTGAACTTAAAATTTATAATGTGTGTGTGTCCATGAGACAATAAAGGCGACACACCAAAAGAGACAAGAAGTCTGGACAATGACAACAGGTCACAGGAGAGGAGGGGAGATGAGATAAGGGACATGCACGGTCAAGAAGTGGCCAGCCTGTGTTCCCGAAGCCATCACACAGGAAGCCCAGTCGGGTACAGCTGAGTCTCTGGGCAGCCCAGGTGTTTTGTCTGCTGGGTGGCTCACCTGTGATAAGCTGCCTGGATTCTTTGGCACCCAGCACTTTGAACAAATCTTCAAAGTGCTTTGTGTACTGCTTGTGAAGTGGAGACCACACTCACAGAGGGTGTGAGTCTTTAACGACAACCAGAAGGAGAGCTTGCTGGGTGTTTCCAAGTAGCTCGCACTCTTCCCATCTTGAGGCTTGGTGACCCCTCCACTCAGCTTCCACTATATAATGGAGGCTGGCAGTGGAGACCAGGACTGGATCTGGTGTGAGTCTATGTGGAAGAATTGGAAGTACAAACAAGGAAAAGACACTCCAGTGGAAATTTCTTAAATTCCTTTCCATGAAAGAGATACTCTTATAATACAAAGCACCCACATTTCCATCTCTAAAGGTTGAGATCAGAAACTGTATCAAGGGAATAGAGTGAGGACTGTGAAGAGGACAAACCCAGCAGAAAACAGTGGCCGCCTAGGCAGGGGGTTTTGACCAATTTTTCCCTTAACAAATGATACTAAAAGAAGAGCTTGTGTTTTCAATGAACATAACTTAATGAACATAAACTTCTACGCCAAGGGTGCAAGAAAACTTACATTGTTAAATGATTTGTTCAGAGAGTACATGGGATAGTAATTGCTATGCAAGGATATAAAACAAAGGTACATCTTAAAAATCCAAATGGATAGCAAATTCTGCATCTAGCTTTCATAGCTATACTATGACTATTCAGAAGTATTCAAGAAGCTACAATGGAAAATGGTATGTCATTTTGCTCTATTATGAAGTGAGGCTATGACCTAGAGGTGACTGTGTCCTTACTGAGACTATGGGATTTTCATCAAACCTCATGGAACATGACTGCACCTCCTGCACTGAGACCACCTTAATTTTCACATGAAATCATGATGCGATTTGTGTGTACGTTTAATATGTTAGGGTTCCTTCCCCACATCTCATGCCCTGCACTGCCTCCCACCCCTCCAGCAAAGCCTCGGCTAGATCCATGGCATGCTGAACTAAAAAAAAGTGGGGTCAGGAGGTAAAATACCCCAAGAGCCTGAACACAGTGAGGGTGTGCCTTACATAATTAGTGCTAGGCTCCTTCTGCAACCCAGAGTGACAGGTAGAGAAATCGACAGCTAATTCAAGATCCATCAGGGGTTGTATTGCTTTTCTATGAAGTGAGTTGATAGAGGAAGCTGCAAATGGAAGCCTGAGCATTCGGGGAGGCTTTGAGTGTCACGACTGAAGTTAGTGTGGCATTGATGTCTACTTCATCCAAGGACTGATGCGTCCCTTCCAGTGGGGGAACAGCAGGGTAGCAGAGAAATGGAAGGTAAAAGAGGTTAATTTATGGAAATTATCCAGGTCATGTAAGCAGTAGGACATATCAAGCAGAGCTTGAGAGAGGCACGGTAATGTATGTGGAATCTGACTTTTAATAGGCTGCGAGACAATGACAGTTGTCTGCAGTCCAACAACTTTGGGAAACAAAAGATAGCATTTCCAAAGTGCTTCCTATGTAACAGCACTGTGCAGAGACCCAAACAGCGGTGACCATTTCAGATGATGAGACACAGAAAATTTCTGCCTAAAACCAGTGAGAACAACAGTGAGGCCAACTTCTACACGGGACACAGTGCCCACGTTCACATTGGGACAGCGTGTAGGAACCCACAACACTTAGGAGGCCATAACAATATTTTCAGTTCCTTTAAAAATTAGGGGTGAATGTGTGGTGCAGATTAAGCCACAGCTTGGGATGCCCGGACCCTGGATCAGAGTGCCTGTGATTAAGTCTTGCCTCTGCCTTCTGATTTAGCTCCCTGCTAACGTGCCTGGGAGGCAGCAGATGACGGCCCAAGTCCTTGAGTCCCTGCCACCCCACACGGGATTCCCAGATGGAGTTCTGGCTCTTGGCTTATGCTCAGCCCAGTCCTAGCTATTGTGGACATTCAGGGAGTGAACCAGTGGATGGGAGATCTCTTTCTTTCTCTGCCTGCCACTCTGCCTCTCAAATAACTAAAAATGATTAAGATTTAATACCAATAAAAATGCAGATTTTATTTAAATAAAGTCAGAAGAAAAATAATAAACTTCTAGATAGAAGAAACTGTTCATACATAAAATAGTGATGTGCTTGTCTTTACACCAGTGCAGTCATGAAATATAATTTTTAATTATATTTTTTTAATGGAGGAAGAGATCGCACAGGCAAAGACACCACAGCTTCCCAGAAGTCAGAATGCAGCCGTGAGGGACAGAAGTGGAATGAAAGGCAAGTCTAGAGTTTGCTCCTCACTCAGAAGGGCTGTACCAAGGGAAGCCCCTCATACACAGGCTCTCAGGGCACACCAGAGGCTGCACCAGAGCCTGCAGTTGCAGAAGGCTCCAGGTGATTCACATGCACGCCAGTGGGGAGGGGCACTGGCTCAATCAGCCAGCTGGAGTTCTCACTGGCTCCACCAGTCTTCACCAGCCATGCCCAGTGGGAGCAGAGCTCCCCTCCCCCCCTCAGTGGCTCAGGTATCCTACTTCCCCTAGTAAGAAAGGAAGGTATGCAAATGCATCAAGAAACACAGAAAAAAGATAACTTGTAGATCACAGTGTTGATTAAATTGTGAATATTCCGTTACCCTTGACTTGCAACCCTGTGAAATCATTAGGGAGTTTTGTACTGGTCATGGCCGTCAACTGCAGTCATCAATGCTGTATGAAAGATGCATGGATCGGAAGTTCTGAGCCTCGCCTGGCTTTTTCATGCTAACAATGCTCCCTAGCAACCCCCAATTAAGAGGGTTTTGGCTCCCTGCATGGGGGAATACGTGAACTGAGCCAGCAGCGAGCCCCTTCCCAGAGGATTCCAGGACTGGTCCACTGACACCTGCTGGCTGCAGGCGTCCAGGGACGATGTCAGTCTAACAGGTGTTCTTTGAGGTCTTTTAGGGAGAAGCTAAAAATAGAAGAGGAAAATGAGTAAAAGAAAAGAAGGAGAGACATTCAGAGAAGAGATTGAGAGAAAAGCCCAAAAATGATCTTAGAAGCAAAGAGCAACTGCTAATGGCAGCAGACCACCCACCTGTGGTCAAGTACCTTGTGCATGAAGAGCAAGGCGGGGTGGCGGGGTGGGGGATGGGGGGGGTGGGGATTTGACTCCAGTTAGCGAGTGTCAGTTACCTGGAGTAAAGGGCTGTGAGCATGTGTGGGCACATCCCTTGTAGCACTGGTAACTGTCTTAAGTTCTCATGTTTCTCTACTTACTTACTGATTTAGTTTTCTTTAAAAAAAGATTTATTTTATTTATTTGAAAGACAGCATCAGAGAGAGAGAGAGAGAGAGAGAGAGAGAAAGTGAGAGAGAGAGAGAGGTCTTCCACCCGCTGGTTCACACCCCAAGTAGCTGCAACAGCTGGAACTAAGCTGATCTGAAGCCAGGAGCCAGGAGCTTCCTCCGGGTCTCCCATGTGGGTGCAGGGTCCAAGGACCTGGGCCATCCTCCACTGTCTTCCTGGGCCACAGCAGAGAGCTGGACTGGAAGAGGAGCAACCGGGACAGAATCCAGTGCCCCAACCGGGACTAGAACCTGGGGTGCCGGTGCCACAGGCGGAGGATTAGTCAAGTGAACCATGGCACCGGCCCGATTTAGTCTTTTACTATGGGTCTCTTCTGCTAGAAAATAATCTCCGTGAGAATTAGGCTCTGTCCTGTCCCCTGAAACGTCCTCCTCACCCAGACAAGCAGCCAGCATGTAACACATGCTCAATACAAATCCACTGGCTCAATATACAGAACAGGGCAACAGGGGTTGTGGAGCATCCTCGAACCAAGTCCACCAGTCAGGACCCCAGAGACCTTTGGAATTTCCCACCCTGTGTTGATTTCCAGTTCATGGTGTGGCCTGGAAAAGGAATGAGACCTCCACCTGCCTTCCCTGAGAGACTTCGTGAGAGCCAGACAAGCAAACGTGATGCGCATTGAAAGCCGCTGGCCCGGGCATGTGGGCTCCATCTTCCTCCTGGCCCTGGTTTCCTTGCGACTGCCGAGCCTGGCGCCAAAGCCACGGGGTGGGGGAGGGGGAGCCGAAGGCAGCAGAGGGAAACAGTCTATGTTGCCAAAAATGATCTGTGAGGCCCTCCTGCTATGTTTCATGATCAAGGTCAGCAATGGGAAGCTTGTTCCGGAAAAGACATTTGTAAAATGAAGACAAGACAGCACACAGAAGAACATTCTTGAGGCCAGTGCTGTGGCGTAGTAGGCTAAGCCTCTGCCTTCAGTGCTGGTATCCCCTATGTGATGGGTTCACTCCATCTGGGGAGTGACCGGCGGATGGAGGACCCCTCTCTCTGTCTTTCTCTCTCTGCTTCTCAAATAAATAAATAAATCTTAAAAAAAAAAAAAAAACCATTTTCCATTCGTCATGGATGTCACGCAATCCCCCACTCTTCTCTCTTCTTGCTTTTCTCTATCATCCCACTTCCTCCCCATCTCTCCTGCCACGGTGCCAGTTTTGCTTGGGTTTCCATTAGAAACCTGTTGTTTTTCCCTGTGTGCATCTAGAGAGGACTCTGAGAATGCCCATTCTTGGATTCAGCCACGCCAAGTTCTCAAGACTCCCATGGTCGGAAACCGTGTGGCTAGAGGAGACCCTGAAGAAGAAGACAGTCAAGGCTGTCCCCAGGCAAGCATCCTGAGAGCTGGCCTTGGAGAGCCAGGCTCCACACCCGCCTGCAGGCGATGCCATTGTCCTCGTCCTGCAGGACTGCACAACCAGTCCAGGCCGCAGCACCCCATCCTCCTGGGACCCTAGTGAAACATGCTGGGGCTTCTAGGCCACAGCTTCCGCGGAGCCGATTTTGAAAAACAGCAGAACGCCTGGTTGAGTCCCCAGTGCCCAGTGTTAGTGGGACTTGTGAGGGTCTCCCCTTAGCTGTGAAGCTCTAAGTAAGGAATCTCCCGCTTCCTTTTATTTTTTCTACTTGATTTTACTCAAATACTATCGAGCAGGTTCGACTGCCTGAATTTTCCACCCATGTCTGCACAAGCGCACACCTTCATCCCAGTCCTGGTGTTTTTCTGCTCTGGCCCTGATGACATCACCCTCATTTTAAAGCCATGGAGATAGTGACACACCCTGGTGGCTCCAGCATCCTGAGACACCTCTTCCTCGCCATCTCCCTTCCTCTTTCTCCTGAATTTGCCTTGCGCTCAGGGCCAAGTTCTCACGCGCGCACGTGTGTGTGTGTGTGTGTGTAATTTGAAATTCTATATACAATTAGAAATACTAACAAGGCTTTGTAAAACATGCCCCCCCCCCACCATACAGAAAACCATAAAGTGAAAACAAAACAAAGGTTTCCAACTGCCGTGCACACTGTCTGCTCTTTGCAACTACAATTCCCAAACACCACTGCATGGGATCTCGGTTTATCTTCCCAGAGCGCATTCGTACACTTACGGAGAGGATCGCTACCAAGACACCTGCCCGCCCATCCCTCCCCTCTGCCTTTACACACATGGTCAGAGTGCTGATTGGTTTTCACTTCATACACCTAGACATATGAATCTACCCTGTTATTTAAAATTTACCCAAGCATCATTGCACGTGAATATGACATAATTTATTTGGCCATTCTGCTATTGATTGGAGACTTAAGTGATTTGATTTTGCTTTTCTTGTAGGAACCACAACCTTTCATCCTGGACTTCTGTTTCTGGCTTGTTGGAGGCAGAGGCCCTATTTGTGGGAGTGGCTGCCATACTTCCTATTTTCACCTGCGGGGCACTGTACTCAGCGCTCTTCCAGGGCCAGTTCATTGACCTCTTCACACGACAATTACGAGACAGGTATCACCATTATCCCATTATACAGAAGAGAGAACTGAGGCTAAGCTGGATTCAAATCTGTGGGGATGTACTCTCTGTCCCCTTCTACCTGCTGGGGGTGGGGTCCCTCAGAGTATTTCCTCACCACATGCTGGCAAAGTGCATGCAATGGGATATGGAGTCCAGGGTCAGCCTTCCAGGGCACAGACCCAGGCCCTGCCTTGTGTTGGCTGCAAGGCTTCAGTGAAAGGCCGCGGCCCCATTTTCCCCCGTGAAAGAGAAGCCGCCATGGCTCCCATCTCCGGGATCTGGCCCGGTGGAGACACACAGGGAATTTTACCCAGGACCCAAGACCCGCACCACGGACTCCGTTCCCTGAGCAGGTTTAGACCAGGGACTTTCCCCTTTCCCTCTTCATTCTTCCACTCTCCAGTTCTAGATAAAAACTGTTCACCACCTCGGGTTTTCCTAAGATGCCTTTGGAATATTTCACATCTAAAACAATTCTGGACATCAAAAAAATAAAAACAGTAGCCAAAGTTCAGCCAGAGCAGGGATTTTTTCTAAAAAACAGAAACACTAAAGTAAGATCTGGCCAGCTGAGGAGGAAAATGACCGAAAAGGAATATCCTCAAAAGGCTTCTCTTAACTGACTGCGTGTAGCATGCACTTGGAATTGGACAGGGAGAAACACTTAAATTCTGCCCTCGTCCTCTTGGGACTTACAGTTTAATTCACTAAAACTAACCCAAACCAATACGGTGCAGAGTTGACAGGAGAGCATGTTTCTTTATCATTCCTCGTTTCTAAAATGACCCTCTTATTCTGGGCAAGGTGAGCCGAACAGGAGAAGGAGAGACCTGCTAAAATTGAGATGGGCATAAAACAATCATTTCTTTTTCCTAGGAACTTACACTGATTTGTAAGGCTTCGTGCCTTTGTGATCTCTTTCGGTTTCCTCTTTATTTACTCATACGAGGCAGGGTGACTTATTAATCTAACCATAAATTCCTTCCTTAGGTTGCAATTTTCAGCTGGGGGAAACCCTTTTCATATGGATGGTGACCATCCTTTGCATTAACAGCAGCTTTCTCCCTTTGTTTAAGAAAAAACAGTAATGATAGTCATAAACAAAAGTATACTTCCTCTCCATATCAAAGTCAATCAGAAAATCAATGAGGAAAACATATATTTTGATGCCACATTTTAGCCTGAAAAAAATCAACAAAATTATTTTTATTATATATAGACCCTATAGCTCATGCATGTCGCTCAGAATCAATTAATTTAAAGTAATAATTTGTACAAACACCCTCACAAAAATTTTAAAGGGTATTAAACACCCTGTTTTATAAACATAACACTTAATTTAGGGAAAAAAACATTTAGAAGGTAATGCATTTAGGATAAGTGCACAACACATGAAAATAATAAATGAAATTTTCCCAGTTTAGAAAATGAATGTAATTAATTAACATTTAAATTACATTTTTAATTGCAATCATGCCCTCCCAGGGGACTCATAAGGGACCATAATTGCAATTAAAAGCATGTGGATTAGATAATAAAACAATGCACACTGTCTGAAATGTGCGATTTAAAATGGAAAACAGACATTGTTATCGGCACATCTAACTTAATTGTAGCCATAAAGCAAATGTGCTGTACAAAATAAAATTCACATACGGGAACATTTAATTCTGGAGTCTCTTAAAGGGGACACGCTCGAGAGCACATTTTATGACAGGTTCTGTTGGAAACAGCCCTTTAAGGCTTTCGGATCGAGGGCTGGTGCCTTAATGTTTTTGCATTAATAAAAGCAAAGCTGAATGTTCCTATTAAAACACACAGATACATTTAAGTAAGAGATGAAACCTGATGTCTAATTCTAAGCTGTGGCGCATAATTCTATTAGCTGGACAGACTGGAAGGCCATGTAATTTTTAAACTGTGTTTCTTTTTTCTAACTTTTTTTTTTCTTTTCTTTTTTAAAATTGTCTTACCCTCCTTCCGAGAAGATTGTCATGAAAGGTGCAAAGATTTGCGCCTGGAGAAAGAAGAGCCAAGGCTGTGTGCTTGGCACCGTCAGAGCTGGGCTCAGAGTCTTTCATTCCCCAACAGCCACAATCCTGCGCCCCCCGGAAGTCAAACCAGTGCCCTTGGATTACAGCAAGACTCCTGTTTTTTTTTTTGTTTTTTTTTGTTTTTTTTTTTTTTTTGACAGGCAGAGTGGACAGTGAGAGAGAGACAGAGAGAAAGGTCTTCCTTTGCCGTTGGTTCACCCTCCAATGGCCGCCGCGGCCGGCGCGCTGCGGCCAGCGCACCTCACCGATCCGATGGCAGGAGCCAGGAGCCAGGTGCTTCTCCTGGTCTCCCATGGGGTGCAGGGCCCAAGCACCTGGGCCATCCTCCACTGCACTCCCGGGCCACAGCAGAGGGCTGGCCTGGAAGAGGGGCAACCGGTACAGAATCCGGCGCCCCGACCAGGACTAGAACCCGGTGTGCCGGCGCCGCTAGGCGGAGGATTAGCCTAGTGAGCCGCGGCGCCGGCTAAGACTCCTGTTTTAATGCCAGGAAGCTCCTCACCACTTGATTGGAAACCTTTTCTCACTCCACAGCTATCAGTGTTCTCAACTGGGCACCTACTTAGTGATGGCTGGAGAACTTCCTGATTGTCGTGGTTCGGGGTAGGAGTGGAGACTCCACCTGCTGCTCACCATCCCACCAAGCAGGGGTCAGCGCCACCCACGCCGGCATCCCTCCAGAGCAGAGAACCCCTTGGCCCCAAAGCCTCGCCACTGGGAACTCCTGGTTCCTGGAGCGAAGGGGACGAGAAGGGAGAAGCCAAGTGTGTGACAAAGAGGGCTCAGACCTCGGCGTGTGCCGGCCAGGAAACACGAAGCTACGTCCAGCCTCGGAGGAGATGGCCCAGCGCTGAGTCTCATCATGGAGGTACAGGCTGCAGCCTTCTGCGCTTCAGCCAGGATGTCAATTCTGTGGCTTATTTATGAGGAACAGGGACTATTTACGGTGGAAACGCTGGCGTGAAATTAGAAACGGCATGGCTCTCCAAAGGCAGTGAGTGCACTGGCGGGACAAAGGTCTGGAAGTTGGGGCTAGAGGGGCTTCACCCCAACAGCCTGGCTCCGTGATGACGAACCGCGACTCTGCTCAAGCACGTTTCCCTCTGCAGACCTCGGTTTCCATGCGAGATCCCCAGGCAGCAGTTGCAGCACACTCCCCACCAGTGGTGGTATAAAGATCAGAAAGAATGTAAACGCACACACACGCATGCATTTAGCGATGGACGTACACGTAGGCCTCCTTTATCCTTAGGCCATGCATTCCAAGACTCCCAAAGGATGCTTGAAACCATGGCTAGTACGGAACCCCACAGCGCTGTCTTGTCCTATACATACATACCTATGACCAAATTTAATCTATAAATTAGGCATAGTATAGACTACCAACAATACAATCGAACAATCAAACAACAGATTGTAACAAAGTTGCCGGCATCCTACTCTTTTGCTTGGGAGCCATTATTAAGTGCAATCTGACTTATTTGACCACACGCACTTTGATACAGCAACAGCAGGTCTGACAGCCGAGACGGTAGCCAGGTGACTCATGGGTGAATAGCATGAGAGCACAGAGCACAGATACTCTGCACAAAGGAGTGATTCACATCCCTGGTGGGACGAAAGGGGGACAGAGATTTCATCATGCTATTAAGAAAGGCAGGCAACCTAAAGCTGATGAATTGTTTATTTCTGGAATTTTCCATTTTGTATTTTCCAATTGCAGTTGGCTGTGAGTCACTGAAACCACAGAAGTGAAACCTCAGATAAGGGGGGACTATGATACTACAGGACAGATGGATACGGAAACTGTATAGAGAAATACCTTCCTATAACTACAGTGTGCTTATACTATCACAACACACGCATAAGCTTGTGGGCATGGACATGTGCAAAATTTATCAAGTGACATGCAAGCTCCTATGAACATAGACAACTATTCTTTAGGCTTCTTGACACTGTGAAGAGCTCATATAAACTGATATCTGTTGAAAAGGGGAGAAGGTATTAGAGCTAACTCTTTTGATAAGTTGATATTTTCATGTTTTCACAGCTCTCTCTATTCTACTCATTCATGGAGTAATTTTCTGAAGGGCCTGCTTTGACCACACTAGCCTTGGAGATGCGGTTGAAGAGTTAGAAGAAAGAGGTTTTAGGTAGATGATAAAACATCCTAGGGCAATAGGAAAGCACTGATAGGCTAAGGCAAATGATCCTAAGGCAATAGAAAAGTACTGATAGGCTCAGGCAAATGATTAAAACCGAGAGATTTGCATTTCTGAGAGCTGGTGTGTACTGTGGAGTGCTGGCCATGGAGAGAGGCCTGGAGGCAGCAGAGCAGCAGGATGAACTGGAGAAGCTGGGGGTTGGTACACTAAAGCTCGTAGCACTGACCAGGATGGAGCAGGCGGTGAAGCTGGCTGACACCAATACAGTCCTTTCTGGCTAATTTTTTATTATTTATTAGAGAGAGAGAGAGAGAGAGAGAGAGCGAGCTCATATGCTGTGTCACTCCCTAAGTATCCTCAATTCTCCGCGTTCCCCGCAGGAGCTGAAGCCCTAGGAACTCAATCCGAGTCTCCCAGCTGGATGGCAGGAACCTGACGACGAGAACAATCGTTGCTGCCTTGCAAGCTGGAGCCAGGAGCCAGAGCCAGGCACCAAACCCAGGCCCTCCGAGGTGGGACGTGGCCGTCTTCACCACAGTCTTCACCGTGAGGCTAACCGCCTGCCCCCAGGTTGTGTCTCTGAAAGCCCAGAGATGTGACCCCAGACTCGCTGCTTTTACCTTTGGAGGGGAGTGTAAAGGAAGACCCCAGACCACTTAGATGTGACACCAGTGAGGACCAGAGGCACGTCCATCTACTTACGTGGGGCAAATAAGAATGGGTCCTGAAGCTCTCTCACAGCTCTCTCCAATGAGAAGGAAGGCATGGGGAGCGGGAGACATGCAGTTCCAACACCAAGTGTGCACTCTAACCAGCACTGCTTGCTTGTCATTAGACTGCTAGAGGCAATAAAGACATAGAACCCTGCCCACTATTTAATAAGCTGAGAATCGGACACTGAGGATGAGAGCAGAGGCCAAGCTCTGTGTTTCCCAAATCCTGTCTCTTTCACCTCTTCCTCCAGAATGGTTACACTTCTCGGTTGGTCACCAATGGATTTGGGCAGAAGTGATGGATCTCACTTCCAGGATTTGTTCACATCTTCATCAGTGACTCTGGAAGCTACATGCACCCCAGATGGTATAGCCATCCTACAAAAATTGGGTCCCATCCGAGGCATCTCATCAGGTATCAGATTCATGTAAAACAAAAGTCATTGTGTGCGAGCTTTGCAATTATTTGTTGGAGCAGCCAGCATGACTTATCCTAACTAATATAGGAAGATGGAAAAACAGAGCTACCTCTCAGAGTACACATTCAATCCATACACATTCAATTTTTCCAATGCTTACCATAATTTTTCTAAGACAACATTTTTGAATAGCCATAGATGCTATTTCAGCTTTAGGATTGGTATAGTTGTATTTTAACTCTCTTGGCATTAAAACAAAAACAGATTCTATCCTCTTAAACCAGATTATTTTAATATTCTTAAATGGGAGGGGATAGATTTTGGTCTCCAGGAGACATTTGGCAGTATCTGGAGACATTTTTATCTATTGCTGCCTGGGGCTGGGATACTGATGGTATCTAGGAAGTAGAGATTAACAGCCTACAGGAACAAGACACCCCCATCCCCCCACCTTGGAAAATTAATACCCACTCCAAAATGTCCATTGTGCTAAGGTCGAGAAACCTGGGGCCATCCAAATCCCAAATACACCTGATCTTGGGGACCCAGGTTTGCTTACTTTCTCAATATAAACACACACCCATGATATCCAAAAGGACGGTAGCCAGCTGGGGCCGGATGGAACCCCCATTCAGACAAAACAGGCTGCCCAGGCCAGGCAAGGTACCACAGCCACGGCCTGCCAGATGGGGGCAGTGAGCTTGCCAGAAAGACAAAGTCCTGACCTTTCAGTCACCCGGGCGTGAGCCAGCACCTTGAAGGACACAGTCATTCACAGGCTCACCTCGGCCACCTGCACTCCAAAGTCAGTGTTGCTGTCACCAGTCCTGAAAAACATCACTGCCCTCGTCATCATGTCACACCTCCCAGGAGGATGAAGAGAGAGGTGTGACACCCACGCATGCACCGTCACCAAATGTCGCCAAATCCACCTATGAGCTGCTCAACATACATGGTCTCCCTGGGGAACAATTTTAGATTGCATCGTTTAATAGATTATGAGTTAAAGTGCTACCCAACTGATAGGACTTGGGGAACACCAAGAAGCCCCTTATCTCACTCACATACACACACATACACACACACACACACGCACATAGACAGTAACTCCCACTCATCTCTACTTGGACACAGTTTGATTTCAAAGCCTAAGAAGCAGTACAGTGGGTGGGTAACTGAGACAAACACAAGTTTGGAGTCTGGTTTCCCACTTGCTACCTGTGGATTTAGGCAAGTTATTGGACATGATTGAGCGCCAGGTACCTCACCTATCTGGCAAAAATAACGTTCACCTCATATGGCTGTTGCAGGGGTCAGAGGAAAAAAATGTATATGGCGTGCCCTATTCAGTGTCTGTTCACAGAAAATATAATTATATGCAATAGAAACTCCGCTTAGAGAGGGAGGTCTGTTTGACTTGGGCTCGTCTCATCTCTGTCCTCTCTTCCTCCACATCCTGCTCTCCAGCCCCCATTTTTAGCTTCCAGCAAGAACAAAGCCAGCTCATTCTCACGCCAGCACCTTCGCACTTGCTGTTCTCACCACTTGGAATGCTCTTCCCCCAGCTGGTTTGCATGCCTACCTCCTTCCCAGCCTCAGTGTCACCGTCCTCTGACCACTGTCTCTAGTTGTTCCCCAGCCTCGTGCTTAGTCATTCACCACTCCATTGGCTACTGTCTTTTCTTTGCAAAATGTACCAGCATCTGATTGTCTTGTTCACATATTGACTTCTTGGTTGTCGTTATCTCACTCCTGAGTGTGAGCTGCGAGCGGGCAGGAAATTGTGTTATTCAATGGATGCAGGCTCCATACTTAGAGCATTTCCCATCCAGTTGGTTTTCAGTGACCATTTGTTGAGCAAAACAGTAAAACTAACTTGATTGACAGGGTATGAGACTGTCCTAGCACTTCTTGAGAAATGTTTTAATAACAAACTAGGAATAGGGGCCACTAACATGGACTGAAATTCCTGGTAACATCCTCAAAGGGCAGGGACCTCTGGTTTTTATTTCACCCCATTCTGAGCAAAACCTCACCTTGCATTCATTTTGGATTAATCTCTACAGGCACGACAAGCCCTCAGACTTTGTAAGGGAACCACTAAACATGCTGTCTTCTGAAACTGCAGAGGTCATGCTACACCTCGATTTCGAGGCCAGAGAACTGAACCGTAGGGAGGCTACGTGGGCCATCAGAAAGGAACTCCACCCCCAAGTACCTGTGCAAGTGTTGCCAATCACGGCTGCCCGTGAGCCCGCACATGAACACACAGGGGCAGTCAAGGGTGGCTTGGAGGATCTCCTAATTACATTTCAAATGGAGCCATCAGGCAACTGCTTCGCTTGCCCCATGAAATGGATCTGAGATACAAACTACATCTTAACTAGGCGGCCTCCACTCTTGCTGATCTCATTAGTTGCCCAATTGGGCAAGACGAGGTTTTAATTGCATGCCAGAAGCTTTATTTTTCTGCCCCAGGCAAACAGTTAACCACATTAGTATACCACTGACACTTTCGAAGTTGGTCAGCAATGCAAGGAGAAGGAGCCCCTTTTGGAGAGAATCGCAGCACCTGCCGGTTTCCAGCATCGTTCCCCCTAGCATCTGTGGCCACCTAAGGGGAAGGATTTCAGCCAGCAGCACAGACGTGTGACAGGGTGCTGCATTTCACGGCTTCGTGGTGTGATGTGGGACCGTGCATCAGGACAAGGCTTGAAGGCAGACAGATGTGGGCCAAGCAACCTCACTGGCAACTTCCTCTGTGTCTTCATCTGTCAAACAGGAAAAATTCACGACATCTGCCTTTTGGGCCTGTTATGAAAATGTTGAGTTTCTTAGTGGCGCTGGCTGCTTTTCAAATGCTCAACAGCCACAGGTCATTGCTGGCTACAGCAGTAGACTCAATGGGCAGAGAGCATTTCCATTGTCAAGGAAGCCCCATAGGGCAGTCCTGCTTCACCACAATATTGAGTTGCCTAGGTATGGCCCAATTCCCTTAGGAAGGGAAGGTGACCATGGAAATGTTCTCTATCTTAATATCTGGGAAATACTTTGCCTATCAAAATGGATAATCAACTAAAAGGCCAAGGTGAGATGAGATGGACCCTATCATACATTTCTGGCAGTTGTCTAAAGATTTCTCCCCCATACTTGGAAGGAATTATGGAATAACAATCTGTTTTTAAAAGATTTATTTGTTTATTTGAAAGGCAGAGCTACATAGAGGCAGAGAGAGAGAGAGAGAGAGAGACAGAGAGATGTCTTCCATCTGCTGGTTCACTCCCCAGATGGCTGCAACAGCCATAGCTGTGCTGATCAGAAGCCAGGAGTCAGGAGCTTCTTCCAGGTCTCCCACGTGGGTGCAGGGACCCAAGGACTTGGGCCATCTTCCACTGCCTTCCCAGGCCATAGCAGAAAGCTGAATTGGAAGTGGAGCAGCCAGGACTCAAACCAGCACCCCTGTGGGATGCCGGCCCTGCAGGCAGTGGCCTTACCAGCTATGCCACAGCACTGGCCCCATCAAAATCTTGAGAAATGCAAATAATCTCACCCTTCGATCCAGTAATCCTAGCCGATCCTAACTCTAAAGCTAACCCCAACCTATTCCCTGATAATAATGAAAAACCAGAAGAAGCTCTACATGAATAGATGTTCAGCAGTGTTCACAACAGCAGAAAAACTGGAACAAAATACATGTCTGCAATAGAAGAATGGTTATATTAAAGCACAAGTATAGGTGTTTCTTGTTGTGATGCTACAGTCATGGCTGTGTGGAATGTGATCACTTGGTAAGATACTGATATGGTCCAAAGTTATCAGGTGCTGTGCAACACGTTCTTCCTGAACCTGGTGGCAAACGACAACGTCTTCTCATCTCACAGTTTCTGGCTGACTTCATCCCGCTGTTCCTGGCTCTGAGTCTCCCACAAGGCTATGGTCAGGGCACTGATTGGGGCTGTAGTCCTCTCAAGATCCAAGGCTGGGGGCCGGTGCTGTGGTGCAGCAGGTTAATGCCCTGGCCTGAAGCTCCGGCATCCGATATGGGCACTGGTTCGAGTCCTGGCTGCTCCTCTTCCAATCCGGCTCTCTGCTGTGGCCTGGGTAAGCCATAGAAGATGGTTCAAATCCTTGGGCCCCTGCACCCATGTGGGAGACCCAGAAGAAGCTCCTGGCTCCTGGCTTCGGATCAGCACAACTCCGGCCATTGCAGCCAATTGGGGAGTGACCCATCGGATGGAAGACCTCTCTCTCTTTTTCTCACTCTATCTCTGCCTCTCCTCTCTCTGTGTAACTCTGACTTGCAAATAAACAAATAAATCTCAAAAAAAAAATAAGATCCAAGGCTGGGCTGAAGACCACACTTCTGGGTTCACTCACCTGGCTTCTGGCAGGTGGACTGAGCTCTTGGTTCCTCACCAGACCCCAGGACTGCTCGTGGCAACCGGCTGTCCCCAGGGGTGACTGATTTAACAGAGACAGTGTGAACATCCAAGAAGAAAGCCACATCCCAACTTGCCTGTCCAATTCTGTGTCCTAGCCGGGGTCAGGTGTCCCATCCACTCTCCAGGGGTGGGACTCACACAAGGACAGGCATCCCAGGAGGTGGGCATCGCTGGGGCCATGTCGGAGGCTGCTTGCACAAAAACCAAAGGAAAAGTGCAGTTGCAGCATTTGGAACAATGAAAAAGATCCCTTCAAGATTTAAAATAGGAGGAGAGTGGCCGGCGCCGCGACTCACTAGACTAATCCTCCGCCTTGTGGTGCCGGCACACCAGGTTCTAGTCCCGTCGGGGCACCAGATTCTGTCCCGGTTGCCCCTCTTCCAGGCCAGCTCTCTTCTGTGGCCAGGGAGTGCAGTGGAGGATGGCCCAAGTGCTTGGGCCCTGCACCCCATGGGAGACCAGGATAAGTACCTGGCTCCTGCCATCTGATCAGCGCGGTACGCTGGCCGCAGCGCGCCACACAGGCCGCAGCGCGCCAGCCGTGGCGGCCATTGGAGGGTGAACCAACGGCAAAGGAAGACCTTTCTCTCTGTCTCTCTGTCTCACTGTCCACTCTGCCTGTCCAAAAAAAAAAAAAAAAAAAGAGGAGGAGAGGGGGGCCGACGCCGTGGCTCACTTGGTTAATCCTCCGCCTGCGGTGCCAGCATCCCATATGGGCACTGGTTCTAGTCCCGGCTGCTCCTCTTCCAGTCCAGTTCTCTGCTGTGGCCCGGGAGGGCAGTGGAGGATGGCCCAAATTCTTGGGCCCTGCACCCGAATGGGAGACCAGGAAGAAGCACCTGGCTCCTGTCTTTGGATAGGTGTAGTTCCGGCTGTGGCCGCCATTTTGGGGGTGAACCAACGGAAGGGTGACTTTCTCTCTGCCTTTCTCTCTCACTGTCTAACTCTGTCAAATTAAAAATAAAAAAAAAAAAAAAAGAGGAGAGGGCCAGGCATTTGGTAGCAGTGAAGATATTACTTGGGATGCCCACATCCCATATTGGGGTGCCGGGATTTGATTCTAAGATCTGGCTCCCAATTCCAGCTTGCGGCCAGTGTAGACCCGTGGAGCAGTGGATGATAGCTCCCATATCTGAGTCCCATATCTGATTTAGTTCCTGGCTTCTGGCTGGCTGATGATGGCATTTGAGGAGAGAACCAGTAGACGGGAGATCTCTCCATCTTTCTCTTTGTGCTTTTCAAATAAAAAAAAATAAATTTACAAAAAAGAGGAGAGAGGTAGACAGCCCAGAGACAAAATCCATCTTCCTCTTCAGGTTAGCACTATGGAGTTATATATACATATAATATATATTCCAATAGTGAGCTTTTAAAAATCCATTATTATGATGGAAATACTTAACAAATACTGTTATTTAATTGCGTAAAGAAACCTTGTCAAGAATACACAGGTGCTATGTTCATTAATGACGAAGGGCACGTTAAATCCACTTCCAACTTGAAACCAACTTTCTTGTTGTCCCCCCCCCCCCCCCCAATTAGGGCCAGCACCAGCCATGTCCCTTTAGTTAACAGGCTGTGCTAGGGAATGTCATTGGCACACTGCCTCTCTTCCCCGCACGCCTCCTTTCTGCAGCACAGCCCCTTCCTGCCAGGCACCCAGAGTGTACCCTACATTTTAACGTCTCCAGGGGGAGGAAGCCAAGATTGATGGCCCTGCAGCCAAGTCCCAGGCTGACACTGGCAGTGGAGGTAACTCATGCTTAGCACTTGACGTAATTTTTTGATGACTGAAACCTGATCCCATCGACCGATTCCCCCAGTGGCTGATCTCATCTCTTTACCATCAGAGGAACTGAAGTCAAGTTACCAGGAAAGATACAAACGAGGCAGTGGAGTGGACCACGGCTCAACACAGAAAGGAATAAGCTTGTCTTGGATCCTTTGTCCACAGAACATTCCTAATTTTCACAAATGAGATGGCTGAACTCAAAATACGGCTGCAGCCAGGGCTCCCTCCACCCCCGGAAACATTCTTCTGAGAATTTCTTCAGAGAAAACTACAAGTTCATTGTTTTGTCTTTCAGTTACAATTTTTAGGCAAATCTTTTACTTACAAAATTGAGCAGTAAAAGAATAATGCAATTGACAAGACATTCATAGTGTTAGTGGAAAAAAATCATAAACAACAGCAACACAAATTGGCATTTATTGAGTGCGTACTTTGAGCCAGGAGCTGGAGGCAGAAGACAGAGGCTGAGGTCTGGCTTTACCAGACATTCACTCTGGGACTCCATACAAGCCACTTTCCCTCCTTGTCACCGAGGAGAGACAAGAACTGTGCCCATTCATGGAGCTGTGGTGAAGATGGAAGGGAAGTGACGCAAGGTGGCTACACAGCAGCTGGGACGTAGCAATTGCTTATTGAAGTGTGACCTTTCTCTGCTGTAACTCAAATAATATCCTCTTCTGCTGAAAATTCTACATGGCTTCCTGGTACAGAAAATGAAATAATAACTTCTCATCCTGAGCTACAAAGCCCTCCGATCAGTCCCTGGCTGCTCTCCTCGCAGTCAGCATGGTCCAGTCCACAAGGCTTCCGTCCATCCTGTCTTCCACTCAACCTCAGTCCCTTTGCACTAACTGTGCATCCACCTGAACACTGATTCCTCAACACTTGTTTATTTTTTGTTTTTTTCAGCATTGAGCTCTCAAGTCAAACATCACCTCATCCGAAAGCTTTCCTTGACTTTCTTTTTTGTGAAAATAACCATAGTAGGTTTCTGCGGCTTATAATCAGGAAAGTCTAACGGAATCAAGTAGCAATTTGCTGGGAAAACATTTTGCACACTCTTTTCCATCCTCAACCACCAAGTCAGCTGCATTTGCTGACCTTTTCCTGGCTTTATTGCTGCATTCTACAGATGATGTGCTTTTAGATTAGGAGAAATTTTCAACAGGCCTGTTGAGAATTTACAAAGAAATAGATACGGGGAGGTATTCACCTGTTCATGGCTGGGACTGTCCCCATCCCCTTCCCATTAGAACATCGGCTTCTTGAGGGCAGGAACCTTTATCACTCTTCACTGCTGCCACCCAAGTGCCCAGTGGACATGTAAGATACGCAAGTGGGTAAACAAATACAAGCAGAACACCTGGGAACCAGCCAGTCATCTCTCTCTCTCTCTCTCTCTCTCTCTCTCTCAAGGCAGAAGCAAATCAGACTCATTATCAAAGATAGAATAAATATATTGACACATGTTATTATGTACAATACTAGTTTCACTTGGAATAGACCAATCAACACTTATCCTATAACACAGGTGAAATTTTCATGATAAGGATAAATTCTTTCAAAACACTAACTTGGCTTTGGGGAGTGGAACAGGCTTGTTCAATGGAGCCTTAGTAAGATGAATCCATAGAGAGTTCTAGAAAACTGCAAAAGAAAGTAATTCTTTTCAAACCCACTGGAGACACTGATAAAAGGTAGAATCCTTAAACACAATCAGAGTGTTTTATACCCATAAGGATCTAAGCTTCAAAAAAATGTGTTCACAGAATTACTGAATTTTGAGTATAAATTAAAAAATTAGCTTCTTTGCTCAGAAAGGGTGGGATTCTAGCTGTACTGAAGATGGAGTTAAGGCAGATGTTGGAAGCAGTTTAGAAGGGCACACACTGAAGACCTGCCTTGCAGAAACAAAGCTGGTTTGTAGTGCTAGGATGTACAGGTAATTAGACAACATCAATCAGCCAGAGGCCCTCAGCTTTCTCTGCTTAGCCAGGCTTGGGGACGCCTTGCACATCCTTGCTTAACCTCTCCAGGCAGATGGAAGTAGAAGATGGCATTTTCCCCTGGAGGCAAGGAAGGCACTTAGTCATCTCAACAGCCCTTACTTTTCCTACCATCAGAAATGTTATCTTATAATCTTTGATTGCGTTTAGAATATAACCTATTGGGGAAATGAAATAGGCAAAAAAATATCAGGGAAAAAGTATCAATTCAGCAGAGTAGGAAATCACTGCACTTGGTCTTTCATCCTGAAATGTAGGACAAACTTCAGCAATTCTTTCCTTTCTGGGCTACACAAGCCTCGGCCATCTCTGAATTGTAGACGTTTGCACTTTCATGTGAGACTTGAGTCTCAGTCCCAACATTTGCCCACCGGGCAACCTTGGGAAAATCATTGAACTTGTCTGAGCTTCTTCATTCATTAAAGGACCATAAGCTTGGCTCTGCTTTGTAGGGCCAGGTTCCTAATTTTGATGAGAAACCAGGCATTTAGAGCCATATGTAAAAACTGCTAATATTAAATTAAAACTAATTAGCTGTTTAGACTTTTAAGAAATATTGGAGACACATTTGGAGGCAGCATTGTCTTCTTGCCACAAGAATGTGGCCCAGAGAGACTATGAATAACCAAAGGAGTATGTTGTCTCTTCTGAGGCCAGGGTAACATCTAACTAAACGTTCAAATCCTACCAGCTTACCCAAATCATGAAATTTCTAAATCAGTGGGAATAATTTTTCTGGGCTCAGGTCCCAAATAAGTGAAGTCATTTTCAGAGTTAGGAGTTTCCTTGGAGGGAAGATATTGTCCATCTCATTTTTCCTTCATCTTGCATGATCTGTCCTGAGCATCTTGTGTCCTGAGTATGATCCTGTACTCTGTTTCTTAACCCTTGTCTGGGAGGGTAAACCGGACGAAGCCCCTCCAGGCTCTCCTGTGTCTTCCGGTTTTCCCTTTCGTTTATCTGAAGGGAAAGTGCAGGTGGGAGGAAGCAGGTGGGTGGGTAGCATCTGCTGGCTCCTTTTGGTCAAACAGATACGAGTCCACCTTCTCATATCTGAAGGCTTCCTTCTGACACTAGTCTCAGCTCATTGCAAGATCCATTGTTGGTTTCTTAATCACCACTTCCACCCTTTCATTGTCCCCAATAATTAAATTATCCCCATTACCCAGTGAAGTATACCGTTGTTTCCTGCCTAGTATATCAACCAACACAGTAATCTTTCCCGTCAGTAATTATCTGAATGGGCCCTGTTGCGGTGACACAGTCAAGGTCCACTTCCAAATTAGAAGCACAGATGAGTTCACCAACCAGTCTTTAAGGAAGCACTTGGTAAATATTTGTCAAAAAAAGAAATTAACCTTTAAACAGTCACTGGAGAAACTAAAAAAAAAAAAATCAATCCATGTTCAAACATTTGTCTTGGAAGAAACAAAAGTGTCACACATATTTCTGTGGTTTGATTATGATCTAACATCTGAACTCAGGTAGTTTAGTCCCCAAGTCTTAGGTTAATGGTTTTAAGAGGATGGAAACTTAATCCAGTTATGATGTTTAGAGTTAGGGACTTTGGGACGTGATTAGATTGGAGTAAGTTGTTAAGGAGGGGCCATGATGACTGAATCTTGGTGGCTTCATAAGAGAGTTCACAGACATGCACACTCCCTAACTCCTGCCATGCGATGCTGTGTGCTATCTTGGACTGCCAACAAGAATGCAATCAATAGAGGCTGGACAAGTGTTGTCCACCTGGGTGTGGGGAGCAATCCAGACTAGACTAAGTTACTCGAATTAGGACTTATTCTATGCATCTGCTCTCCCACAATATGGCGCTGGGAGAGAAGTAAACAGCTTCCGCACAGCTGCCTCCAGTTCAACTAATAAACTGTAGGACTTGCTCCTGATTGGAGGAGAGCAGCGTACTCGGCGTGTGGGCAGCCGAGTTGGGATTGGCGGAGGAGGACTATAAAGGAGGAGAGAGACGGCATGCATCAGGAACATCTATGGGGAACATCTAAGGGAACCCGTGCAGCCCCCGAGAGAGCCGGCCGGCGGTGTGCCGCTCCCCTGCGGAAGTGGGGAATGCGGCCAGGGGGAACTGCCCTTCCACGGAGGTGGAAGGGATGTAGCCAACCCGGGAAGAACCAGCAGCAAACCCGGGGAGGGCCGAGCAAACAAAAAGAACAGCGCAGGGTCCTGTGTCGCTCCTCCACGAAGAGGGGGAGCGACACCTGGGCTTGGACTTTGAACATCCAAAAACGTGGGCTAAATAAACCCTTCTTTCCATCATAAGTAACTTGTTGCAGGCATTTTGTTGTAGTAGCAAAAAAACTGTTACATATGTTAACTAAATTTTTCTTTCAATTTACATCAGGGTGGTGGGCATTACATGCCATAATTTCAGGGGGGTGAGGGTGAAGAAGCTAACTGAATGCCAATCAATATAACAATGTCAAAGTAAGCAAAGGACAGGTGCACGCTTATTGTTCACAAGATTCTGTGGAATGTGCTTCATATAGATTGTTCATTTGCTACTCACAGTAAGTTTCTGAAGTACTTACATTCCTGTAATCACTGTGCAGAAGAGAAAATTGGAATTGAGGTTTAGAGATGTGAAATGATGCATGTATCATCCTACATGAAACAAGTAACTCAACCCCAGGTCTAGCTCACAGGGATTTGGAGTTTAAAGACAAGAGTGGCCAATGAGGGCTGGAGTACACCAGAGAGAAAAGCATTGGCTACCTTCAGTACACAGTTTATAAATTGGCATTTGCATTGAGAATCCTTGGACAACACGCTGTTGGGATCCCTCAGCTGGGCCAAGGAGGCATCCACATTGGTTGTGGGAGGAAGCGTGCACTTTCTGACATGTCGAGGAGAGGAGGAGAAACTGAGAGGCCTAATTTTATCATTTGTTATCTTTAGCTTACCACACAAATTTTGTTCATAAGACATTATTTCTGCCAAATCACAAAGAAGGGCAGTACCACAAAATTTTTTCTATCTATCTTACATCTATCTACCTAGTGATTAGGTGATTTAGCTCATTGTTCTTTCCTAATAAGACTGAAATTTGGGGAGGGGTACTTATTTCCCATTAGATATAGGGTGAAAAGACTCTTACTCAAGTTCCCTGTTCCCTATCCCAGGGATAGGGCTGGGCACCTAAGAGGGATGGTTGGTTGATGGTAAATTGGTCCACTGGCCTACATATGCTTTGCCATGGGACCGTGAAGCTCCTTCCATCAGGAGACAGCATTGATTTTTTCTTTGCATAAGTCTGGGCTGGCCCTTGACTTTGTTTCCCACTAGAATGTAACTTGTATGACCACAGTCCAGTGCCGAGGCTAGATGCCAAGAGGAATTCTGAGCTTCTACTCTCAGTACCTGCTACCACCGTGAGCACCAGCCTGGGGCAGCCTGCTGGGGGATGAGAGATACTGTATGGAACAGCTGAATTCTCTTGCCTAAAACCACACAAGACCAGCCAGCACCCAGCTACGCCTCACCTACATTACTGACCTGCGAGATCCTGGACTAAATAAGTGGCCCTTGCTGTATGCTACTACATCCTGGGATGGTTTTCTTATGCAGCAAAAGCTAACTGTTCCAGCTGAGCAACCAGACATTCTCTCCCTGAAATTTGCATTTGAAACAGAGAAGGCAAGAAAATGAAGACATTTGGAGGAAACTTCCTGTAGCCCCGCGGTGCGGACAGGTCTGTAATTCCTACTTTCTAGGCTAAGGGTCTGTTTGGGTATCAGCCCATCGCCAGGCCTGATGCTACAGCTTTCCCTTCCATTCTGTGAGTTCCTGGTAACCTGCCAACGGAACGTCCTCCTGCTGAAGTTACAGAGTCTGTTGATCTTGCTTGTGGTCCAAGAACTCTAGCAGCACAATACGCAGCCTGATGCAGTTATCCAGGACAAAGACCATGGAGGAGGGAAAGAAGGCGTCCATGCAGCTGCTGGAGGTGGGGCCAGGGCCAGGGCCTCCTGCCTAGGCTGCAGGGCTGATCTTGCCCCTTTGATGCAATCTCAGATAGGGCGATAAATGCCTGTCTCTCTGCACGGCTACAGCGTGTGTCGAGGACTGTCCAGGGCAGAAATTCTCCCCTCCTCATCAATTTCCTGTTATGCTAACTGCATCCATGTTTCACAAGGCTGTGCAACATGTTTTCTGATTGTACTATGGGAAATCTCATTTAAAAAAGGCATCCAACGAACAACATATTCTGATCCTTTGCACATGCCGTTCCCTTTCCCGGGAGGCTTCCCAGCAACCCCTCCCACAGCGGGATCCTTTCTCTGAGGTTCCTGTTCTGCCTCTCCAGGACTAGGCAGGCCGCTGGGTCCTGTGAGCTCCTAGTAGCATCGTACCATGTTATCAGTGTCATTTTGCTTCCTCATGGAACTACACTGTCAACATCTGTTTACAAGAATATGTCTCCCTTCCTGCTCTGAGAGTCCTGAGCTCTCACAGGGCCTGGGCCTCTGCTTTTGAAATCACTTCTCTCATTCTAGAGTGATCTTAACCAATTGATTCATTCAACCTTTCTAGGTGTTGGCGGGTAAGATCCAACATGGATACCTGGCCTTGTTTGACCCGCCCAGCATTAATAAGTGACAGCTTGGTTGTCAACATTTAAGCTTTGGGAGACTGCGTAGCTGGGTTGCCAGCTTCCCTCCAAAGGTCAGATTGCACCCCTCTGAGTGTTACTGAGCAGCAACCAGGAGAGAAACAGCCATCTGATTAGGGTCAGGATTAGGACTGGAGTCAGGATCAGGGTCAAGGTCAGGCTGGGGATCAGGATCAGGGTAAAGAACAGAGTTAGCTCCAACAGATGGGGCGTGAGCTCCCTAGGTTACCGTGGATCCTCTGGCTCACCTCTGTGAACTCAATGCATTGAACCTTTAGTTGCTTTCGAGGTCATCTTTACATATAGCAAAAAAGTGAAAAAAATCCTGCCAATCCAATCATGGCGCAGCAAAGACTTGAGGATGCGTCCTGACTTCAGAGATTGAAACCAGGAGCATCTCGGGATCTCGGAGTTCGCCAGCCTCGGACGAGGTGAAGTTTCACCTCTAGTACGACACCCCAGCCCTCTGATTCCGCTCTAAGCCAAAGAAAAAACCTTTGCATTTAGCTCCAGCCTATGGCAGTGCTTCATAGTTTAGAAAAGCATCAATTGTAAAATGCTTATGTATATGTCACACGTACAAATAGTTCTATATATGTAAATATATCTTGATACATATGTAACAGTGTTTCATCTCACATTATCAGGCGTACTAATCACCAACTTTATCCCACTGTATTAATTATAACCGATGTAAAATTTAAAAATAACTAGAAGGCTATCCTTATTAGAAAAGCCATGTTTCTACATGTCCACAGTCCCTTATCTCCGATTATAAAAATCCCACATTTTTTAAATTAAATTTTGGAATTCATTTAGCAGAAAACTCAGACCTGAACTGATTCAAGATGATCACAAACTTTTTTTTTCATCACGTCTAGTAATGTTAACGTTGCATTACAGACTCTTTATGTTTCTGTGTATAGTCCTGCTCTCCCTGACCTCCCTGGGAGAGTTAACTTACACAAGGGGTAGCCCCACCTTCTCTTTCTGACATCTGAGAGAGTGAATTTTAAAACGTTCTTGTGCCAAATGGTTTCAGAGGGGAGATTTGTGATTTTGTAAATAAAGACACCAGCCCTCCCAGCTGGAAAAGAATAGAGACAAAAGTTAAATTGGGTTTTTCCTCAGCTTTTGTTCTGCCCATTAACGAGGCTTGCTAATTTGCATTATTTCTTCATTTCATCCATTCTTAGGGAATCTGAACGCAGGGCACAGGACCAGAAGACCTTGTCCCTGAAGAGGGAGGGGCTCCTTGTGCATCCCCTCCTCATTCCCTCTCTTAGGACTCTCACCACTGAGGGAGGAAAGAAGGAAACCAACCACACGCCCCGCGCTAGCCCGGCAGTAGCGGGGATGACCGGCCCAGGCCTTACATACACTGATCTCTAACAGTGAGCTGCAAACAGGAAAGGTAGCATTTAAGAAGCATGTGAAGGTAATTAGTTAAGTCACTTGTCAATTAACTAGATTACCTAATAGTTAATTTGTTTCTCCAAGCAGCAGGCTTTCTGGAAAGGTGGTCAAGGAAAACTTGACTTTGAAAGGATGGCCTTGGCCCAAAAGTGCATGCAAGCCAGCCCCACAGCTGGGTGTGTTGGCTGGTGGGGCATTATTGGTGAGAAGCTTAGTTTCTTACTTGCTTTTAAAAGAGGTCTTCTTTTTTTTCTCTTTTTAAACCTTATCTTCTCTCTGTCCTTCCTCCATCCCTCCCTGCCTCCTCCCTCTTTATTTTTTGTTCTTAAATCCTTTTTCTTTTTTTTTTTAACCTTAAGTCAGAGGTCAGCAGACATTTCCTGTAAAGGGTCAGCTGGTTACAATTTCAGGATTTGCAGAAGAGGCAAAATTGAGGATATATGTAGGTACTTACCGAAAAGTTCATGGAAAATAGAATTAAAAGATAAGTTTATTTTTGGTGCAAAAAAGTGGAAATCCAGGCATATGAGGGGGGTCTTCAAACAATCTATGGAAAACACATATGGTGAAGAAACTGCATGGATTTCAAAATATTTTTGCACCAAAATAGACTAATTCCATTTTCTACGGGCTTTTTGAAGTATCCTTGTAGAAGGAAGAGAGAAAACAGATTCCCACACAGTGTTTTCAACCACTGAAAACATGAATAAATCTATTCTTAGTTCACCGGCTGTACAAACGCAGGCGATGGGTTGGCTCTGATCCACGGGCTGTGATGTGCTGACCCTTGCTTGGGATGTCTCTAAGGTGCTAATTTCCTACATCAACATGGCTGGCTCCGCGGTCCAGGGGCTTTCAAAATCTCCTGGCCTCTTCCTTCTGTCTACCCTCACCCTCCAAGCCAGAGGCTACGAGCAGACTCCTGAACCCACCTGCCTGGATGTGAATCGGGCTTTGCCAAGAAATGTGCAACCTTGGGCAAGTGACTTGAGCTGACACCATCTTCAACCTAGAGCCACTCACCCCATTGGCTTGCCATGAAGATTAAAGGGAGCTCTACAAGTAAGAGGGTGAGTGTGGCACCCCGCCCGTGGTGGGGACTCTAAAAATGTTAGCTTATTTGGATTAGTTTGATAGCAGAGCGCCGTCAAAGAAGGAAACTTCCCCTTGCCTCGAAATCCTGAGCAGAGTTCATTCTCTGATCCCTAGAGAGCCATTTGGTGGCGGGTTTCATTCCAGGAGGAGAGGAGCTGCCAGGAGGGGCTGCTGGGCACCCTCCCGAGTGTGCTTATGCAAACAGGATGCTGTAAATGTCTCTGCGGAGCAGGAGCCGCCAGGAGGACCCAGTTTGGCCTTGTGATTTATCGGACCTTCTGCTTTTGTTCAAACAGGTTTTCCTGCCTCTGCTCCCCAATGATTGTACTGCAAGTCATGCCCCGAGCAGTCCTAAGCCTGTCTCTGCCCTACATAACGCACCATGTACAGAAGCACTCTTAAAGGGGTTTCCTGTTTCGGTTTCCTTGTTGGCACCGGGAGCCACGCGGAAATCTCTAAAGGACTTACTTAGCGTGCACACACTAGAGCTGAACCGAAGCCCAGCCTTGCACTGGCAGCTCCAGAACTTCCAATGCCCCTGGCAGAAACTCCCCCTGCCCCCCACCCCGCCCCCGCTCACTTTTGATGTTTTCCCGTTCTTGTAGCCTATCGCTGACAGGGAGAGCAATCACATTACACACCGCTTTCTGTGGAAAGCCCCTTTTTAATGATCTGGCATCCCGGAGACACTGAGGCCTTCCAGAAAAAAAAAATTCAATCCCTCTTCCCACAGCTTCCGCGAGCCCCAGTGATAAATGACACCTGTCATTCTGTCACAGACAAGCGGCACAGACCGTGATGTCAGTGATGGATGGCTCGCCAGAACAGGAAATCAACTTTTTTTTCAAAGAAAAAAAATCTCAAAGAGCTGACCAGGACATTGTCAGGATCCCAGTCCCGAGACCTCACCTCGCACACAGACTGAAAGAGAAACTGGAAAAAGTTTGAGCTTGGGACAAAAACCACTAAGAGTCCGAGATTCGAGCAAGCAGAAGTGGCCGCCTCTGGCGGAGCTGGCGTGAAGGAAGCCACCGGCTGTTTTGGTCTTGTGCATTTCTTGGCAGTGCCCTGGATATTAGCCAAATTTTCACCTCCTCTGGTGATTTATGGTTGATCTGTGCTCTGTGAGAATTCTATTTTCCTTCTGGAGCCTTGGAAAACAGTGAGTCAAACCTGAGATCTGTTTGTTAAGCCTAAATTACCCTGTTTTACACTGCCCCCAACGAAAAGCAATAACATTCCCGGTGCCCCCCAGAGACCCTCTGCACAAAGACCCCCTGAAGATTAACAACCTAGCCTTTGTGTGTTGATGGCAATCACAGGAAAGAGCAGGAGGTGGCTCCTTTCCCTTGACTTTTTCCTATTTTCTATCCCCTTCCCATCTACACATATTGAATTCAAAATCCATTTTTTCCCCTTCTATGAAAAAAAAAAATCACTGCACATAGATTAACCTGGGCCATGGTTTAAAAGGCACACTCAGCTACATCGCCGACACCAGCACACGTGGACCAAACTCCAAACAGGAAATTAAGATGCTTCCTCCACAGGAACCCATTTGGGCTGTCTTGTTCTGTGCATCATAGGATGACCAGCAGCATCCCGGGTTTCTGTCCACTGCCCCAGTCAGGCCAATAAAAAAGTGTCCCAAGACAATGCTCAATGTCCCCAGGGAGACCAAGTCATCCCAGCTGGGAACTACTGTGTGAGGGGTTTGAAATCAAACCACTAAGGAAAAAGCGTGTTTCTGGGGTGAACGAAGTTGGCAGGTAATTAAGCACTAAATAGTACGATACAGAAAATATATGACTCCGGAATTAGGTCCTTTCTAGCAGAGACATTTGTGTTTACGGGGTTTGTGCAAATGCCTCTATTTAAGCTGCATCTCAGCAACCAAATCTCATTATAAGACACAGCCACCATTTATTGTGCGCCTGTCTTGTGCTTAGCTATGACTGAGAGGCCACACAGTTTTAAAACAAATAAAAAGACATCTTAATTTCAGAGAAATCACAGTAACACCAGTGGGAAGTGACAACTAAGAATAAAAAAAAATCTTTTCCAATGATATTAGAAAATTATGTTATTAAATCTTTGAAGAATTATTAAATTATAACTTCTTAATATTATTAAGCTTGTGTGAACATTTAAGTTTCTAGATTGGATTAAAGAAGGTAGGGTTAAAATTAAACTCTTGTGTCCACAACTTCTTTGTAGAAGACAGCATTAAATTGTTCATATACGAATCTTCTAAATGGAGTTTATACAGTGATATTAAAAACATTCTTTGAGGCACCCAATAAAATATGGGATGAAAAGAAAGCTGAGCCCAGTTTCTAGACACCATCTATAATATCTCAGGCTGTCACCCATCAATTGTCACCAAAAGAGATCAAAGATAATTTGAGAGACACAGAAAGATCTACCCATGTTAAAAGCCATTAATGGAAGTCACGTGGGAAGACAGAAAGTATGTAATAAGCTAAGCTGTGATCACAATGAATACAAACAAAAAGCATGTAATTAATACTCTGAGCACAAAACCCACCCTTAGTGCAACAATGGAAGCAGAAAAGACCTCAACGCATTAAGGAGAATTAGAGGCCCTGTGATACGGAGCTACTCTCATCATTTAAAGAAAGCGCCTACAATGCTGTATAAAAATACCGTCTAATCCTCAGCGTTACCAGGTAAACAATTTAGGCTGATGTTGCAGTTATCAACATGGGTACCAAGACTACTTTCACAGAAGGCTTACAAATGAAAGAACCTTCTCGTTCATCCCTATGCCCCTCTGCCTCCCTCCAAACCCGCTGGTGGCATTTGTTCTTCACTGCGTTGGTTTCTATGTTGGCCAACTTCAGACAGACTATTCTTTGTTCTCACAGCGCTGCCATGCCTACCAGTGGGGATCTTAATAAAATTTTATGCTGGTCTAGGACTTTTCTGTCTCATCCTCACCTCCTGGTCTTGTATCATGTTGAGGGCAATTACACATTTATTTATTACACATCCTCAAATATAAAACCGTGAAAACTCTACCAAAGACAGCAGCTTTTCAATCATCCATCAAGATATACCAGTTTCAAAAGACATTCCCGCACCATCTCCTGCAGGTCATTACTCACTCTCGAAAGCTCATTTCAAAGGCTTCCTTCAGCTCTGGATATCGTGGGATAGTGCGTGTGCCAAAGTGCTGCTTGGGGACCGCAATAACTCCATGTTCTCTCTCTGGGCATGATTAGTGGGAGGCGTGGGCACCAATTTAGGCTCTGTCTACACAATTCCAAAACAGCACATAGAGAAACGAAACTGTCCATCACACATCTGTCGGTTTTAGCTACACGGTGCTAAACTGTGCAGATTCATTCTCCCCTCCCCTCCACTGCGCTGACTGATAATTTGAGTTCATTCTGCATATCCTGGAGACCCATTCAATGTGCTAGATTTGAGATGGGCCACAGAAGTTACATGACCTCATCAGCTGGCTGTCCTCAGACTCTCAACTGATCCACATTCCATGGGCTTGGACCGCTCTGCAGAAGCTATGCTCCCTGGCCACCATGCTTTTGCTGAGCTAAATATCTTTGAGCACCTGGATCCATCTTTTCCTGAAGCTTCCAGGTCTCACCTTGGCTTTTTTTTTTTTAAGTTTATTTATTTATTTTTATGCATTTGAAAATCAGAGTGAAAGAGAGAGAGAGAGATAGATCAATCTTCCATTTCATCCACTTTACTGGTTCTCTCCCCAAATGCTTGCAACAGCTGAGGCTGGGCCAGGCTGAAACTGGGAGCCAGAAACCCCATTTGGGTCTCCCACATGAGTGGTAGGGATCCAAGCACTTGAGCCATCCTTTGCTGTTTTTCAGGGTGTACATTAGCAGGAAGCTGGATCAGAAGCAGAGGCGGTGCTTGAGCCCAGGCACTCCAATAGGGGAGGCAGGGGTCCCAAGTGACAGCGTAACCTGCTGCCCCACAGCACCTGCCCCTCTCCTGTGCTCTTAGTATGGTACTCCAATCGGCTTCTCTCCAACTTCTCAGTTTTTGCTGTAATCAGACAGTACTTTGAGTGCTTTCTGTTTATTATCTCAAACACCACAGCTCGCCTGGGAGGGAGGTGCTGCTGTTGTCTGCACTAGACCTAGACAATGCCCTGTCCGCATTGCCGGGTTACTCTGAATGCTTCTCAGGCTCAGGGCCACAGTCTGGTGGTGGAAGCCTGAAGCTGGAAATGCCGGAAAATGATGGCCCTGGAAGAAGCCCCCAGCCCAGGCAGGTGGAGGGTTGGTGGAAAGGATTCCAGCACCTTTCCGCTCACTGGGGACCCCTCTGAGGCCTGTGTTCTGCATGCTCTCCCAGGGGTGCACGTTGCCTGTGCTGACAACAGGCTTTATTAACTTCCTTCCCTTTGTGTTTTCTCTCCTTCTCTCCCCACTCTCCTACTGGTGCTTCTGAGGACCAACAACCAAAAACAGCATTTGTATTCAAATTCTGGCTTCAGCATCTCATTCTGGGCAGAACACAGACAAAGACGGCTCAATTTATCTCAGCAGGTACGTGAAGCGATGCAGAGGTGTCTGATACCTCGCGCAAGAAAAGAGAGTGGCTCTGCTCTCCTTGCACCAAGGCTTGGGATCTCTGTCAGGTCCGGGTCCTACCTTGACCCCTTGCCTTTAAAACACAGTGAAGCTTCTCGCTACCCGCTGCTCCCACCACATCAGGATCAGAGGAGCCGTGGGAGAAATTCCTCCTGGACTTGTCTTGACATGAACACACGGGACTGTGTGCATCCTGGAATAATGCAAACACTGTAACTCTTTTTATTATCTCCTTGGTGCTTTGTATACTCGAGCCTGGATTTATTTATTTATTTTTATTTAAGAGGCAGGAAGAGAGTGAGTGTGAGCATTCCTTTCCATTGGTTTACTACCCAAATGTCTCCAACAGCCAAGGCTGGGCCAGGCCAAAGCCAAGACCCAGGAACTCAGTCCAGGTCTTGCATGTCAGTGGCAGGAACCCAAATATTGGAGTCATCAAGTGCTACCTCCCAGGTTACACATTAACAAGAAGCTGGAATTGGGAGCAGAGCCAGGCCTTGAATTCAGGCATTCTGATAAGCGATGTGGGCGTCCCAAGTGGTAACTTAACTGCAAGGCCAACCATCTGCCCCTTATCTTCTTTTAAACACTATTATTTCCCATGTGAATATTATTGTTTCAATGTTATTATTGCTATTCATTTCTTTGAAGAGAACTTTTGAAAACATATGTATTAGATTGGATATATATGTAACGCATCAGCAATAGACGACAGCATATACATTACAGATTTATTGTATGTGACATATATTTAACTTATCTTCCATACATGTTAATACAGTTGATGCCATCACCACCACATAGCCCATGTCAATGTGCTCATTCACATAACCTCACAATTTGGGCTTTGGAGCGTAGTGTTCAGAGCAACACTTAGTCTGGTGAGCTGGTTACTTAGTACCTCGTGCCTCAGTTCCTCACTGAGAAGGGAATGTGCAACTCACAGCTATTGCAGGAACTCAAGGATTTAAAATATATAAAGTGATTAAACAGTTTCCGCCAGGTAGAAACATCGTTCACGTGTTTGCTGTGATTATTACAAAGTCACTCTAAGTCAAGATTATCACAACTATTTCTGTGAAGGATGAGTTTCTCAGGGGCGTGAGCCATTGGTCCTACCGAAAATCAAGGCCAAGCTTCCTTTCAGGCTGTCGATCACCAGGGAGCCATAAACTTGCCAAAAGTTTCCACATAGGAAACCGACAATATCAGGTTTTAGTCAACATGGACAATTCCGGGGGCTAAGGCAGCTGTGAGTCAACGCATCTTGTGCCTCTCTCCCAGGGGCCCCTTAACAAGTTTGGGCTCAAGTGGTGGATGTGCTTCCAACTGTGGACAGTACTCACACTTGCCTCATCTGGTAAACAGCACTTATGCAGAAGTCGGACCGGGGAGAGAAGCCCCCAGTGCTTGCGCCAAGTGTTGGGAAGCTGTGTGTCCCGTCAGGGCCACATAGAGCAAGCTACTCAACGCGATCTGGCACAACTTAAGCAATGCCATGTGACAAGACCCCAGCTCGTAAGCAAAAAACACTATTTCTGGCCCAAATGCTCATTATCATCCTTCATGCAAAGGGCCGCTTCGTGATGGTATTAGGTAGGGCATTTTAGTTTATTTTTTGATCCTAACACTGTTGTTGGCTTGGGGTTGGGTTTGCAGAGCTGTTTGGTGGCCTGGTCTCTCCAGGGTCTTCGAATGCCTTCTCCAGCTAGGAGGTCACAAGGCTGACTGGCGCGGTGCACAGCCTGCCAAGGCAGGATGCTGGTCTGAACCTGACCACAGCCCTTGAACAGTCTTCCTGCTGCCTGGCTGTATTCCCCCTTCCTCAGGTAACAAAACCCATGGTCCCCTGAGCGCACTTCCTCCCCCTTCATCTCTCGTGCTTTAACTGCAGCTCATCACGTGACTCAGCCCCAGCCAACCGGAACACAGCCTCCCTTTCACCACCGGGATTGGTCAAAGGGGGACCATGTGACCTCAGCAGGGCCAGGGGACTTCATTAGCCTTCTTCCTCTTGGACATTTGGACGAGAAGCACAAGCTCCTTGTCCCTGGATTTGAACCTGGCAGCCTGCTGAGGCCAGAACAGGCATTGTGAGCATGAAGCTAACATGGAGGAAGGAGGGCCATCCAAGCCCAGCCAGGGAGCAGCTCCCCTTATCACACCAGCCGATGAATTAGCCTTTCCCTCCTTTTTATTTTTCCGTGAGCCAGTCTGAGGAGTAGTGTCCGTCACTAGCCACAGAAAGAAGAAAAACTCCTGGATCAGGACAGCATTGACAAGTTCACCACCGTAAAACACCAGCGTGGGGCTAAAACCTCCATCTCCACTTGCTTCCCACCCAAAGATGGCTTCCAGCTGGTGCTTGGTGGCTCCTGTGGACAGCGTCACCTCGGCACTGTGGCTTCCCAGGCCTGTAGCCCCTGTCGGCGGATTCCCCCAACGAGGCTGCCAGGCCAGTGCACTGAATGAAAGTGTGGCAGGGTCACTGAGGAGTTAGCTGAAGGGATTTAAACAGACGGTAGACACACTTGGCCAGGGAGTGCCCTGGGAGACGCAGGAAACATGGCCAGCAGTGCTCAGGCCTGGCGCCCCTTAGCCGCATAGCCCTGATGGTTAAATTCCAAACAGTTAAATATGAAACTGTCAACAAGGCCCTGTCTTTATAACCAAACTTGAGGCCTTTTATCCCAGAAGATTTATGAAGTAATTTTAAAGAGATCCAAGCAAACATCTGTCAATAAATTGAATGTCGGCTACAGGATTTCCAAGCAAGACAAGAATTTCTCATTAAGTGCACATTAGCACGGTGGGGATCATAAAGAGGAGGCCAGGATGCACAGCTCTCAAGCTGTCACTAAAACACTAACTAAGAACTAATGAGGAAGTGGCGGAGGCCACTGGTGAAGCCTTGGGCTCCCAGCCTTTGCCAGTCTGGAACAGGCCCTGCGGAATCAGAGGGGCTGGGGGCTGGCTGCCGGCCTCCACTGCTCCCTTGCAGCTCACTCTGCTGTCTGCTCAGGACCTGCGGGTCTCCTCTGTCCACTGATGGATGGCGCAGGGACCCACGTGGCTCAGCTGGAGCAGCACACGCCCCCTCTCCAGAATTAAGCTCCTAGGACCTCCTTGGTCATTAGCGTCCAATGGTCCCAAACACATAGCAAATACTGATGGCCCAAGACTCGTGAAGGTGCAACTTAATGATTTTTCAACTTCAAGGTGGCGTGACAGCAATAGGTATTCAGTGGAGACCATGCTTCTAACCGTGAATTTGGATTTTTTCCCTGGCTGGCACCATGGGGTTTGATCCTCTCTGTGTGAGGCTAGGCGGCGGCAGCTGCAGCTCCCAGTCAGTACCACGGTCACTATAGAAACACAGTTTTCACCTTCTGATGAATTTACTGGGATGTAGCCATCACAGGTCCAGGAGTGTCTTCATTTCCATACCACTAATGTCACTTAAGATGTTGTTTCCAGGGGCTGGTGTTATAGCACAGTGGGTTTAAGCCCCTGCCCGCAATGCATGCATCCAATACTGGAGCGTCAGTTCAAACCTCATCTGCTCTACTTCCTATGGAGCTTCCTGCTAATGCATCTGGGCAGGCAGAGGCTTACAGCCCAATTGTTAGGGCTTCTGCCACCCACATGGGAGACTCGGGTAGAGTTCTAGGCTCTTGGCATCAGACTGGCTCAGCCCTGGCCTTTGTGGCCATTTGAGGAGTGAACCAGTGGATAGAAGATCTCTGTCCCTCTCTCACTGTTAACTCTGTCTCTAAAATAAATAAATAAGCCTTAAGAAGCTGTTTTAAATGCTGTTTCCCCAAGCATGGGTCGACCTCTGGAAACTTCCCTTGGCTTAACAGGCCTCTGCTGCACAGAGGAAAAGCTTTGCCTCTGAGAGTTAGACACGGCAAAAGAGGGCACTTGAGAAAGATCCTGCAGGCCCACGTTGCATGCCTCTCCCCACTCATCCTCTTCCCTGCTCTGAGCCTTCCTGGCACACTCTGCTCCAAAGCCCTCTGCCCAGAGTGACCCACGGAGCCACCAGTGCAGGAGGCCCAGGAAGCAAAAGGTCAATGACAGGCTTGTCTGGGTCCTGAGGTGACACGGGTCTGCCTGGTGTCTGGAGGGTGCCACTGGGATGGTCAGCCCAGGAATTCGGCCAGGGATGGAATGGAGGCCGACATGACTCCAGTCTGTGTTTTTTACACATGGGGTTTTAGTATATCAGTACAGCATCATGTTAAGCTGATGTGGGGTATTATATACATATCTATTTATATGTCATCTCCCTTCTTTCTTCTGTCTTCCTGTCTCTCCTCTTAAATGAATTTTTTTAGAGTCAAGAGCTAGTTCTTTCTGTTCAACATTTCAGCCCCAGAGCTAAGAACAGCACCTGGCATGGAGCAGGCTCTCAGTGAGTATTGAATGAATTACTGAACAAATGAATGAATGAATGAATGAATAGGAAGTTGAAAAATGATCAAATCAAAAAAGATACGTGCTTGAGTGAAAAAGAAGAGGATGAGGGTCGAGAATTTCTGAAGCAGGTCTCAGAAATGATTAAACACAGAGCAATGTGCAAAACAGCTTTTGAGGACCCCTGGAGCGGACAGGTACAGTGCAGTGTGAACGCCAATAAACAGTTAAATGGATTAAGGACTGGCATGCAGAACTGTGAAAGGAACCAGAAAAAGAGGCAGGAGGTTTGCATGTGGCACTGACTGTCACCAGGAATGTAAACACAATGATAAAGTACTGCAAGTTAGAGGAGCACTTTTGAGGCCGGGCCACGCACCAGCCACTCTGCTAGGCCCTTTATCAGACCCTAAAGGCTGCACTTTTGATCACTGTCAATCGAAGGCAAAATGCTGGTCAGTTGCTCAGCATTAGGTTGATTTGTGTTGGACCGACAGTGGGAATTCAGGGAATGAAACAAGAGTACCCCCGGCCGGCAACTATGGAGGCAGTAGAAAACGACCAGCGACAGACCCTTGCTTTGAAGGGGCCTCCTCCGAAGCAGGTTCCCTGGGTCTCCCACCCTTCCTCGAAGAATCTCTATCTGGAAAAACAAAAACAAAAACACCCTGGGATGGTCTGATGGCCAAATTAACGTGATAGTCAGGTGGCATTTATTCAAGCAATGTGCAGTACCAACTAGACACCATGCCCTGTGCTGGTGGGTGGTACCGCAACGAACGAGACAGCCACAGTCACTGCTGCGGTGGGGAGCAGAGGCAGAGCACAGCAGTTATAATGAGTCTGATGAGTCGTACAAGACAGCATCTGTACTGCTGTGTCACCATTTGCTGAGCGTAAATGCTTCAGAGTAATTTAAAGGAGAAAAGAGAGCTGCAGTGAGCTAGCTGAGAAACACCGTCAGAGCAACTTTCCCAGACCCACTGGGCAGGGAGGGTGGTGGGTGGTGATGACTTCCTCTTGTCAGACGGGTTGTGCGGGAGACCTCGTATTCCTGGCGACCCGAGACACAATCTGCCTGCATTCACTTGCTATTTATTTTTGCCTTTGTAGGGTAAACGGTCGAGCTCTGGGCACCTTGCCCTGGAGGTCAGTGGAAGCACAGAGATGTAGCCAAGCCCGGGGCTCGCTGCTGCTGGAGCTGGAAGGAGACACCTGCCCAGGGAGCCCCCAGTACATCAGGGACGCCGAGCGCCACCAGTGCAGCAGGCAGCCTGGGGCATGGCAAATTCTCCGAGGGACCAGGGATAGGTTCACAGAGACTGGCCCACTGGAACGAGGTCTTGAATAAGATAAAGAAGGGGTCAAAAAACCACCACCCAGATAAAGAGGACGATCTGATAGGGGTGGGCGGGGGAGGGAAGCAAGTACACAAACCAAAGAGTGCGTGCACTGGGAAAACTTCGAGGGGGTGGTGTGGTTCCAGTGAGGCGGGCATTCTTCTTGAGGTCAAGTTCACAGCAGGGGGGCCAGGCAGGCAGGAGGCTGATGTGTGCTGGCTCGGGAGGACACTTGTGAATCACCTAAGGAGGCTGGAACTGGCATCTCTGGCAGAGTTTTCCGAATCGCCTTCCATCTTCGCAACGTCTGCCCGTGCTAGCTGGCTGCAGGACTCAGTGGTTTTTGTGCTCTTGTTCTCTCCCCAGGTGGCTGCAGCAGCTAGGGCAGGGCCAGGCCGGAGGAGCTTCTAGGTCTCCCACGTGGAGACGCTTGGGCCAGCTTCTGCTGCTTCCCCAGGTGCGTTAGCAGAGAGCTGGATCGGAAGCGGAGCAGCTGGGACTCGAATCGGTGCCCATATGGGATGCCTGTGTCTCAGGCAGTGAGTGGGCTTAAACCACTACACCCAACCTCAGGCCCCAAGAGGGTTGGTTTCTTTAAAACAGCCTACTTTTAAAAATCAACTTTAGTATGTATATTTAAAATCCGATAGCTCTATGAATATCGATTCAAAGGCAAGGTATTAATTTATGAATCCCCTAAATTGTCTCACACACTGTACTTGGGGAAACAGGAGGAGTTTTGGAAAAAGCTCAATGGGCAATGCATGTTCTGAAAACTATGCGTGGATTTCAAGAACATTTTGCATCAAAGTAAACCTATCTTTTCATTCTACTTTGCCATGAACTTTCTGAGGTTCCCTCATATTGTTTGGAAGCCTGGGATCTGTAGCGTTTCAGAAAATCCATAACCGAATCCAAACTGCAACCTAGAAAGACGTTGCTGTCCGAAGTAAGAAGAGCCGATCAGAGGGCCAGATGTGGGGGGGTGGGGGTGATGATGTCAAGGTGTCAGAAGGGTGAGGCAGACCCAGGTGAAGGAGCAGCAGGGGCACAGAGAGCCAGGGGCTCAGTGGAGAGCCATCTCCCAGGCAGACCCAGCAGGATTTACTGGCAGATTCTGTAGGGAAGAGAGAGACGGTGGCAGTTGTGATGGGCTAGACATGGCTCCTTAATGGAGGGGGCAGTGCCTGACAGCCATTTACAAAGTGATTCCATTTATATCAGAGTCATTCACTGAAGCTCGGATCTTGTGCTCTCCAAGGCATAAAACACAGTTATGTAAGCTCCGGGAGCTGGATTCTCGGTGACAGCGCCGGCGAGAGCCTTCCCGGGGACAACTGTTTACTCCATATACAGTGTTTAGGAAGGGGAAAAGGAGAAAGAAACACCACCACGGATCCGTCTGTCTGCCCACCTGTGGGTGCCACAGAGCTAATGGAAGAGAAATTTCTACTAACAGATTTCCGTGCATTTAGGAGTTCTAATTCTCTGACTCGTAGCTACAGAAAGGTTATTACCAATGGTAAAGGCAAACAAATAATCACCAGGATTTAGCTACAGTCAGGAGGTGAATTGGTTCATTTCACATATTTTAATTCTTCGCAACACCAGGTTTCTCACACACAGAGGCAGACGGGGGCAATAGGCTCCCTTCTCCCCCATAATCTAGACTGTATTTGTTGATTATGTCAGGTAACTGACCATCTCTTCTTCGTTTTGCTCCTGTCTGTGAAATCTGAAAATCTTCCCATAATAGGAAAGAGGAAAAAAGATATTCCCACGGTCATTTTAATCACTTCGAAAGAAAAATGAGGGAGGAAAAAAAATCCAAACATCTTTTTCCCCTCGTCTTTCTTCGTCAGATTTTTTTCTCCATGAAATGGTGTAATGTGACACCTTTCTGTGGGTAAAGCAATTTGCATCACTTAAGGGAATGAAAGGAAACTGTGAGTTTAAGTTTATTTAAACTACTGTGTGAGGGAGATTTGAGACTCTGACTAAATCCAGGAGAAGTACAAGCTGCTTCTGGAAAGTTCCAGTGTTTGGGGGGTGTGGGGAGACTGTGACTTCGGGGACCACAGCACAGCCACCTACTTCAGGTGTGACCTGAACAGGAGCCTCAGTTACCCTTCTGTAACACAGGGCTACGAATGCTGTGGAACAGGGCTTTGGCAGAGTTAATGAGATATTAGATGCCAAGGGTTCAGCACAGAGCCCGACATAGAGTAAGCTGGCAACACATGGTGGAAGAACTGGTTATGATTCCAGGAGCCCACTTGCTATTTGGGCTCAAATTAATTTTCAGTTCCATTAACACCCAGCTCTTCCACCTCTTGGCAGTCTCTTTATTTTAATTTGGCAAACTCATGCACTAATATAAATTCTGCACCTAAAACTGAAGAACCAGAAGTAGAACCATAAAATACACACACTTAACTAGCACCATTCAAGAGTCTTTGCTCTTGGAAGAGTGGATCAGCCAGCTGTAGAACCTCTACACGGGGGAAGACTGCCCTACAATAAGCAGCAGCCAGGGACAGATACACGTGAACAAGAGTTGGATCACAAAGGTCAGTCATGGGTGGGGTGTCTATACACACCAGCAACAAGATGATCACCGTGATGGAGAACAGATGGATGGCTGACGGGCAGCAGGAGTGGATCCTGAAAGGGGGCAGAGGGAATCTTAGGGGTGATGGGGCTGTTTTGTATTCTGAGTGTTGTGGTCACAACACAAATCTAGTTCTCATGAACTTTTCCAGGCCCTCCTTTGAAACATGAATCAAAATGTACACAACTGCACACCATAAGCATAAGTCAATTTTATTGCATGGTAAGAAAAGAAAAGAAAAAGCAACCAAACACAAATCCAAAGTCTTCATTCTTGGACGATGTATGTCTTTTTCACACACATAGACAAAAAATTTAAAAGTAGGGTGGGCTGTGGGGAGCAATCCGGACTAGACTAAGTTACTCGAATTAGGACTTATTCTATGCATCTGCTCTCCCACAATATGGCGCTGGGAGAGAAGTAAACAGCTTCCGCACAGCTGCCTCCAGTTCAACCAATTAACTGTAGGACTTGCTCCTGATTGGAGAGCAGCGTACTCGGCGTGTGGGCAGCCGAGTTGGGATTGGCGGAGGAGGACTATAAAGGAGGAGAGAGACGGCATGCACCAGGAACATCTATGGGGAACATCTAAGGGAACCCGTGCAGCCCCCGAGAGAGCCGGCCGGCGGTGTGCCGCTCCCCTGCGGAAGTGGGGAATGCGGCCAGGGGGAACTGCCCTTCCACGGAGGTGGAAGGGATAGTAGCCAACCCGGGAAGAACCAGCAGCAAACCCGGGGAGGGCCGAGCAGACGAAAGAACAGCGCAGGGTCCTGTGTCGTTCCTCCACGAAGAGGGGGAGCGACAATGGGCCACATCACTGTGTGTGTGTGAGTGTGTGTGTGTGTGTGTGTGTGTGGAGAGGCTGGAGATAAAAACATTACAGATAAGTCTTACGAGCACGGGATACAGTGTGAAGAGCCCTCCCCAGGTTGTTGACTTGGATCATGGGACAGGACTGGGACAAGGACAGTGCAGCAGCTATAGGGCAGCGTCGGAACAGGGAGGATCACGCATGAGAAGGGAGAAGAGGATCAGTGCAGGCAGGCACGTGGTCTCACAGTTAAATGCCGCGTCCCGTGTCTGAGCCTGCGGCTCAGTGTCTGGGTTGGACACTGTGCTCCAGGTCCCCATTCCAGCTTCTTGCTCATGTGAATTCTGGGAGGCAGCAGGTAATGGCTTTAGGAGTCAGTTTCCTGCCACTCTTGGGAGAGACCTGGTTTGAATTTCTGGCTCCTCAGCTTCTGGACAATGAAGTAGTGGACAGGGGTTCTCAATCTCCCTGTCTATTGTCTCTCTCTCTCTCTCTCTCTCTCTGTATAAAAGCAGCAAATATGATAATTTATGTACAGTTATGCAGACATGTGCACGCATAAAGATGTACGGTTGCATTTACAGCTATGTAGCTATATGATTCTTGTTTGCTTTTATTTGACAGGTAGAGTTATAGACAGTGTGAGAGAGACAGAGAGAAAGGTCTTCCTTCTGTTGGTTCACCCCCTAAATGGCCACTAAGGTCGGAACTGTGCCAATCCGAAGCCAGGAGCCAGGTGCTTCTCCTGGTCTCCCATGCAGGTGCAGGGCCCAAGCACTTGGGCCATCCTCCACTGCACTCCCGGGCCACAGCATAGAGCTGGCCTGGAAGAGGAGCAACCGGGACAGAATCCGGCGCCCAAATGGGATGCTGGCGCCGCAGGCGGAGGATTAACCAAGTGAGCCGTGGTGCCGGCCCCGTAGCTACATGATTTTAAGGCTGTCTGTGCAACAGTCAAAGTAGGAAACGCAAGCTGCTGAGTCATATGGAGAAGGCCACATTCACTCAGAAGACACAAAAAGTTAAAAAACCCTGAGACAAATAAATCACCCCCTTTCAATGTACAGCTCCCCTCATTTCAACTGTAAGCAGGGCGAGGAGAAGGTGCCACATCGTCAGGTGCCACTTCCTGAGGTGCACCGAACACGGGAAATTCTCTAGTGTTAGGAAAAACAATGTTTTCTTTATCACAATTTTCAACTTACTATCTCAACACAGTTTGCTCTTCTGATCAAATACTCCTTGTATTTTTAAGGAAATGCAAGGGTACTTCAAAATTTGTCAAAAAATGGAATTAAAAGATAAGTTTGTTTTGGTGCACAAAATGCCTTGAACTTCATGTATCGACCTTTTGTACTATGTCATTTCCATGAACTTTTTAAAGACCTCTCATATAATAATTTGCTCCACTTTCCAGAGAGTGATGAAGATGGGGCACTGTGTTTTCAGGGTTAGAATGTTCTGGGCCGTAAGGAGCCCCTTTCACATTATCTCACAGAATTCACCATTGCACAGTGAGTCACACTCACTCTCCAGGCAAGGGAACTGCAGCTCATGGGAAGGGGGTGATAACTGAGTACAATGCCTTTATTTTCCCAAAGTATGTCCACGGGTATCCGTGTTTCCAGATGGCATCAAGGTCTGGCCCATGAAACACGTGGCCTAATTGCTGAAGAAAAATGGAAAATATCTATCCAAGAATGCAAGGACAACATTGTTATAAAGGATCCTACGAGAACAGATTGTTCAGATCTATTTGTTCTGTTAGTCAAAGGGTTAGGCAAAACAGACCTTTTGGTCCTGAACACACCCCACAGTCAGTGTCAGGAATGCTGATAAGGACAAATCAAGAACACAAAGTATCACTGGCTTTTGATACCATGGAGACTCCAGATTTATGGCAATTTTTCCAACACTATATTAGGCAATGTGAGAGGACTCAATGGAGTGGTCAGGTGTTCTGCCAGTTTTTACTAGTTTTCCTTGGCATGTTGAATTTAGGTAGAATTAAATAAATATAAAAATATATTTTTTTTATAGAATTACCCATCAACCTCCCTGTTCAGGATGTGACCACCTGTGTTACCTTGCTCTCTGGCAGTCTGATTCTTTCAGCAGAGAAGTTAGTTCTTCATTTTGTGCACAGCATGTCTCCATTCTACCCCTGGAGCCAGACTGTGCCTACCAAGGTGTCTGAACACAGGAATGGCTGTAACTTGGGAGATGCTGTAGCTGGCTCAAACCGAGTATGTTATCCCTATGACTGTCCATGAAACTGTTGAGCTCCGGGAAAGATGAGATTACTTGCAGAAGTGGAGCCACATCAAAGAAAAGGAAGTAGCGGATCAGAGCGTCTGGCTGAAGGGGCCAAGTTGAGAGACAAATGGGAGCCCTGTGAAAGTCAGCAATGGCAGTGGGTACAAGGGGACGGACTAAAGGCAACTGGAAGAAGAGCAAACTGGAACTCAAGGCATCAAAGACGGGCATCTGGCAAGGAATTCTGCGGCTGGACTCACACCGTGGAGGGAAAGGAAGGCCAGGGAAGCAATACGGTGAATGTTACAGAAAACCATAGATTCTACTTTCCTAACACAGTCAGGTGCTAACAGAGAGAGAGGCAGGCAGGAGAGACAGCAGCAGAGGGCTACACAGCAGAAGCAGAAAATGAATGGCAAAGAGAATAAGGGAGGCATGAAGGAAACAAGAAGTCAAAAATTAAGTGAAGATGGATTTCGGAAGTAAATCAGAGTGAACGCAAAATCCGGATCAATATTTCATGTCAGGACAAGCTAATCAAACATGTAATTCCCTATTTACTGAACTGTCTAAGCATGATGGACTTTGCATTCAACAAGTGTCGCAGTACACACCCTGGAGCAGGGCAAGGAGGACCTGCTGCTAGGGAGGGGGTTGCTACCAAGAGGAACCTCTGTGGCTTTCTAAGATCAGCGTTGAGGAGGAGAATTCTTCTACCTGAAGACAACAAACATCAGGGTCAAAAAATAGTGGGGGAGGTTTCAGGGTGTTTAGAGACACCAAAGCCCACCCTTGATTTACATCATAAGCTAGTACCATTCTCAAGATGTGTACCCTGCTCTCCTAACCCAGTGCAGAGACAGCAGGACACTGGAGGGAGAGACAGGCTGCTACCATGAGATCATGGGAGACACAGAAGAGGGAGTGCCCAGGTCTGACTTGATTACACACTCATGAAGACATGGGAGAGGCTGGGGCCAGGGAACAAGTCCAGTGAGCCCTCCACTCAAGCCAGGCTTCCTGTACTATCTGCAAATTCACTCTGCCTGTTTCCCTCTACGCCTGCTCTCTCGCATTCTCCTACTTCCCCAGCCAAGCTTTCCCTCTCCGTGTGTAGCACTCCCCACAAGTGCAGCCTGCTGCTCCAGGTCCCCAGAAGACAGACATTGCCAATGTGCCCTCCCTACCCCTACCCCACCCCCAGTGTCCTTCAAGTACAAATGGGTAATCAGCAACAGATTAAAACGCAACCCCTGTTCAAGTCCGAGAATGTCACAATGTACCCATGTTTCAGCAGCTGCAAAGTTGTCTGCCCTTCCCTTCCCTTCCCTTCCTATCTTCCCTCCCCTCACGCCCTCCTCCCTCCACCCCTTCTCCTCCCTCCCTTCCCCTCCCCTCCTCTCCGCTCTTCTCCCTCTTCTTTCTCAAAATCTAGAAGCCTAAAGAGGTTTCTTACAAACTCAGTACAGAAAGGCTGGTGTAGGGAGAGCTTGTGGGAAAACACAAAACCTGCAGACAATGTGGGGCTGGGCTGTTACTTTCTCTGGAGGTTTTGGAGCCAAGAAGCCATCTACAGCGATGGGCTGGATTTCACGGAAGGCTCAGCAGAGGACCCCAGTGTGGAGCTTTTATTTTTGCAAAGCAGGTGTTTTTGCAAACAAGAATTAGGGAATGGCCGCCAGCTGAAATGCAGGGTGTCCCAGCAGAACCAACCCTTGGAGGGGAGAATCACTGAGGAAGAAAATGAAGATGACAAGGCTGTTGCTTCTTAATAAACATGATCGCATTGTCAGCATGCATTATTTATTACTTTTCTTGCACTGATTTCTCCTCCTAAAACCTGTAATCTAATGTGGAGAGAAGTACACACATGCCCGCACAGATGTCCGGTGATTTTTGACCAGACGACAAACTCACAACTCAAGACATTCAGGAGTCTCTGTCTAATGGGATCCTTATGAAAAACCAAGTCGTGCCCATATTTCCTTCTTCCTCATATCCTTATTTTTCTTCCTCTTTCCCAGACGCATAACTGGAATGAAATCATTCTTGTTGAAAGTCATACTATTAATCACTGCTTTTAAGCATCATCAGTGTGTCAAGGATTTAATCTTTGAAATTACTGATCCTGAAGAAAAAAAAAATCGCATTTTTGCATGCTTAAAAGGGAAGACTCAGAGACTGAAGTGACTGGCCTGAAGTCACACAGCGGGCGAGTGCTGAGCGGTGGTTAGAACGTGGCTGTCTGGCGGCCGAGGGCACACTTGAATTGCTAACCAGCCCTCCCTCTGTCCATGGCTACGGAGCCCATGAATGCAGGGCCTGGGTTCAGATGAGGTCAGTCTGCACTTCCTGTTTGAGCCGTCCACTGACACACTGCACTTCGCCACGCAGGCGTTGCTCTGGAATCAGGCAACCTTATAACTTAAAAAAGAAATCCAAGAAAAATAACCTTTGGCTTTGCTCCTATAACTCTTCCTTCTTCTTTTGCTTTTTAAATTTTAGCTTGATAGAGATATTTTTCACAGACACTAAAGGTAACTACTTCTTGAGTCTTACACAGATTTGCATTCTCAGTGTCCAGCCTTAAGAAATTGGTACTAGCATAATAAATAAATATACGGAACTACTAACCACTCAGAACTAAGCACTTGTTTCCCTATATGGTTGCTACTGCTCCCTTGGCCTGGTGGGAATTAGCAAGAGACAGGACTATCCTCTAAGAACTCCTTCTGTCTTTCCCTCCAGGAACGAAACGAGTGTAAAGTTAGCACTGAGCATTTCTGAAACTGCCTGCATGAGGGAGGCAGGTACACAGCACGGAGGAGGGCCTGGGGCACCCGAGCAGGGATTTCTGCCAAGGCCAGGTCCTGTGAGGGTGCAGCCAAAGCTGCACTGGGAAGACAGAGGCGACAGTTACACCCTAAATGCTGACTGTCATTCACTGTGTGTGCATGTGTCTGATGATAACAATAAATCATGCCCCACAGAGAAAATCCGGCAGAGACAGAAACAGGTAAAGAAGAAAACTGCCAAGGATAAATCCTCTCATAATTATATAAGAAACTTACATAATCATATCACCTTTATCACTGACGCTATCTATTATTAAATCCATCTACAAAAATATGGCTGTCAATGGATACAGCACAGAAATTCTACCAATCTTAATGCACACATTATTTTACAGGTTGCTGTCTGTTCCCCTACTTAATATATTAGGAAATTTTGCTTGATGATTGTGGATTGTTATTGGGAAGGGATGAGCCAATGCACACTTTTGTTTCTTTTTTAAAAATAATCAACCCCTTATTATTGGATATTGCAATGGTTTCTAATTTTTAATGATTTTATAAATGCTTTATTAGATATAATTTTATATATATCTGAGTGTGGATATCATTGTACTAAATTCTTAAAAATGGGATTTTTGTGACATTGGCCACGTTAACTGTAGAGGCATTTGATATTTTATAAAAAAGTCCTCCCAAGCATGTTACCCATGTGGACTTACTCCTGCAGTCTAGGAACGTGTGCCTACTCGTCTCTCCCAAACTCCCCAGTACTGGGTACTGACACAAAAAATGCTTCAGTGAATTTACAGTCGAAATAATAACGGGAACAGTAATAGCAATGGAGCTTTGTGGTTTGAGCTGCATTTCCTTATTAATGAGCTAAAATTATCTAGCCAGGGGCTGGCCTTGTGGCACAGCAGGTAAAACCGCTGTCTGTGATGCCTGCTTCCCATATGGGTGCTGGTTCATGTCCTGGCTGCTCCACTTCTGATCCAGCTCCCTGCTAATGGCTTGGGGAAAGCAGCAGAAGATGGCCCAAGTGCTTGGGTCCCTGTGCCCACGTGGGAGACCTGGAAGAAGCTCCTGGCTTTGGCCTGGCCCAGCCCCAGCTGTTGTGGCCTTTTGGAGAGTGAACCAGAGGATGGAAGACCTCTTTCTCTCTGTCTTTCCCCTTCTCTAACTCTGCATTTCAAATAAATAAATCTTAAAATTTATGGCCCGTTTTCCCTCCACTGTCATTTATTAAGACCAAACAGAATGATGTGCATTTTCTTCAGTGTCATTTATTAACCATACTCAAGATGAAATCCACTTTCTGGAGACGAGCCTAGTGGCATAGCTGGCAAAGCCACTGCTTGTGATATGACATCTCAAATCAAAGTGCTGGTTTGAGTCCTGGCTGCTCTGCTTCTGATCCAGCTCCCTGCTCATGTGCCTGGAAAAGCAGAAGGCCCAAGACCTTGGGCCCCTGCACCCACGTGGGAGACACAGATAGATTTCCTGGCTCCTGGCTTTGGCCTGGCCCAGCCCTGGCCTTTGTGGACATTTGGGGGAGTGAACCAGAGGATGGGAAATCTCAGTATCTACCCCATTCTCTCAGTCACTCTGCCTTTCAAATAAATAAATACATATATATATATATATTTTTTTTTAAAGAAAGAGATCCACTATCTGAGCTACCGACCGATTTCAGGAACAAAGCCAAAAAATAATTAGCATGAGCCTGAACAGGAGATTCCCTTGTCTTGAGACGACATGGCAGCCTGGTCCCTCTGTGCCTTGGCGTCAGGGAGGTGGTGTTTCAGTAGTGCCTGTCTGAGTTGGTGGCAAGGGCTGTTGCCTCCGCAGCCCCCTGTCTTCACTGTCACTTCACAGTACAATAGTCTATTGCACAGTGTTGATGTGCGCATCAAATGAAGTGATGGACGCGAAGAACATGTGTGGCTTAGGTAGCCCTAAGGAAAACACGCATTTCCTCTGGTTGTCCCATGCTTGGTTCTTTGTCACCAAGAAGATTTTAGCCCGAAGTGGCCCTTCTTTCTTGTTACCTTAGCATCTTATTATACTGTTTTCATGTCTTGTTTTCTTCAGAACAATTAGCATTACCTTGGAATATGCTTGTTTGAAACCTTGTTTATTCTCTAAATCCCTCACTTGAATGGAAGCCATCTGATAGGGCCTTTTCTGTCTTGTGGAACATATAAGTGTGGTTGCTAGTGCAGTGCCCAACACTTAGAATGCACTCAATAAAATATTCATTGAAAATTAACTGGAGGCCCAGTGCTGTGGCATAGTAGGCTAAGCCTCTGCCTATGGCACCAGCATCCCATATGGGTGCCGGTTCATGTCCTGGGGACCCCTCTTCCAATCCAGCTCTCTGCTATGGCCTAGGAAGGCAGTGGAGGATGACCCAAGTGATTGGCACCCTGCATCTGTGTGGGAGATCCAGAAGAAGCTCCGGGCTCCTGGCTTTGGCTCAGCTCATCTCCAGTCATTGTGGCTATTTGGGGAGTGAACTGGCATATGGAGAACCTCTCTTGTCTCTCCCTCTCACTGTCTATGACTCTACCTCTCAAATAAATAAACAAAATCTTTTTCTAAAAAAGAAAGTTAACTAACGAATAATTAGGTCTGCATGCACACAAAAGAACATACATGCCTCAATATCACTGTAGGTCAGTTGGCTAGTTCATTCATAGTCTCATTCTTTCTCTCTCTCTCCCTCTCTCTTCTTTCTCTCCCTGCCTCCTTCTTTCACTCCCTCTTCCCTTCCTTTTTTCTTTCTTCAGCAAATAATAACTGAACCAACCTCCCTGACAAAGGCTGTGGATACAACAGGGACAGGACGGAAGATCCTTGGAAGAGTCCAGCATCCAGATTTCTCTCTGCACCTTACTCCTTCCTGCTGGACCAGGCAGAGCTCAGCCTCAGCCGCCTTGGGGTGCAGATTCTTGGGGTGCTTGTCCAGGAGCTGCCCATGATTACCTCACACTCAGTTGTCTACAGACTTCCAGCTGTAGACATATTTTACTATTCTGTAAAATGTGCTGTTTTGTTTCAAGATCTACTGCTGTCCACCAAAAATACAACTCTGTTACTAACCCTGCCAGCTCCTGAATGATACCTTTGTGGACACTAAAAACAATTTAATGGCATGTCACAATAGCAATTCACTCTGTTAATAGTCCCGCTCAATAATAGTATACTGCATAAGCCTCCTCCAGTCGTCTGACAAATAATTCACCTTTACTCACTCTCCAGTAAGCTCCATTTCACTAACAAATATATTTCTCCCCACACCTACAAATATTCAGCATCTCTGGTCTGTGACAATAGCTATTTTTTTGGATGAGGTCAGCGGTATCATGTTTCTATTACCTCTCATTGGCATGGTCCTGATGACAATTTTTTCCCATGTAAGGCATCAAATTAAGGGAAAACGCAGCTCTAATTTCTCACTCACACAGCCATGCGTGAGCTCTGCGTGACTGTGCAGGTGCACGGGATGCATTTGCTCTCTCCGTGGACAAAGCCCTGCATCCCTCCTCCATGCGTGTGTGTGGTGTAAGACTGGAGACGACGAGCTCTGACCTCAGTGCACACGGTGCCGCTCAGGGTTCTGACTGTTTGAAATGACTCCTCCTACAGCAGTAGGTGTGGAGGTGTTTGATCTGGGGGCCTGGGGACCTCCAGGGGCCTGTGAATTCAGGCAATTCATGAATGTGATTTTTAAAAAACAAATACCCCAGAATTTTATTTTCACCAAATTTGACCTGAAATTTAGCATTTCTTGAATTATAAAGATAGGAATTGAATCATCAGATCTGTGACTTTAGCATCAAAGAAACTGGCGCTGTGGCATAGTGGGCTAAGCCTCCACCCCGCGGCGCTGGAAACCCAGATGGGCGCCGGTTCGTGTCCTGGCTGCTCCTCCTCTGTTCCAACTCTGCTGCAGCCTGGGAGGGCAGTGGAGGATGGCCCAAATGTTTGGGCCTCTGCACCCACATGGGAGATCTAGAGGAGGCTCCTGGCTCCTGGCTTCAGATCAGCTCAGCTCTGGCCGTTTCGGCCATCTGGGGAGTGAACCAGATGATGGAAGACCTTTCTCTCTGTCTCTCCCTTTCTCTGTCTGTAACTCTACCTCTCAAATAAATAAATAAAATCTTAAAAAGAAATCACAGGTACCTTCACAAAACATTACAGTTGTTATAGAGATAATAAAATATAACTGACACCATGATTTCAAAATTATACTAGTTATGCCACACCCCCACTAGATAGATAATGTGTTAATGTACAACTACATCAAAAATTTTTTAAAGAATGTTTTAGTAATTACATTACTATCTAATTGGGAATTTTGATAGTATTTTCTATTTGTATTTCATATGCTTGAAAACAGTTTCCTGAGAAGGCGTCTGCGGGCTTCGGCAGCTCACCATGGGACTGGTTCTGCAGCCGAGAACCACTGCCGGAACACACGCTGGGAGAGAGCTCCAGGAGGGACAGCAGGCCACGGGCGTCAGCTGGCGACTGCGCGATAGAAACAGCCAAGGGAGCACTCACAAAGCACTGCCACGTGCCAGGCACCATTCTAAAAGCTTCACACATATCCAACGTACTTATTCTTTTTGTGAATGTTTGTTTATTTTCATCACTTGCATGTGAGAGAGAGAGAGAGAGTCTTCCATCTACTGGTTCCCTACCCAAATGCCCAAAATAGTTGGGACTGGGCCAGGCTGAAGCCGGCAACCAGAACTCCATCCAGGCCTCCCACGGGCTGGCAGGAGTCCAGGCACTCGGGCCATCTTGTGCTGCCTCCAAGGCTGCGCTGGCAGGAGGCTGGGTTGGAAGTGGATACAGGATGCAGTCACTACAAGTGGCGGCTGAATCCGCTGCACCACACCGCCTCCTCTAAATTCACTTCATCTTTGTAAGCCCCGCGTGAGGTTCTTCTTCTTCCGACCTCCCACTTTACAAGGGAGGAGGTCGGGGCTCAGGCAGGGTGCGTGACATCCCTGAGGCCACCCATCTGGCAGGTGGAAGAAACGAAGTCGAACCCAGGGGGACTTCTGCCATCTGCCTCCTCCTTCACAACATTGCTACTGCCACCACACTGGCGACAGTGCACACCAGTGCTTTCTACACAGAACCCACTTCCGCCTCAAGGGAGCCCTGCGAGAGAAGTGCCACGATGATTATCGCCCTCCCTTCTGTTTGTTTGTGTTTTTTAAGATTTATTTATTCACTTGAAAGGCAGAGTTACAGAGAGAGAGAGGGACAGAAAGAGAGAGAGAACCTTCCATTGGCTGGTTCACTCCCCAAATGGCCACAACAGCTGGGGCTGGGCCAGGCCGAAGCCAGAAACCAGGGGCTTCTTCCAGGTCTCCCACATGGGTGGTAGGGGCCAACCACTTGGGCCATCTTCCACAGCTTTCCTAGTTGTATTAGCAAGGAGTTGGATTGGAAGTGGAGCAGCCAAGACATGAACCGGTGCCCACATGGGATGCCAGCATCGTAGGCTGGTACACAGCGCCAGTCCCCACCCCCCTTTTAAGATGAGAAAACTGAGATTAAAAGGATGTTGGATAAATGGCCTGCAGTGATTGTAAGCAATGGTATAGCAAGCTAAAAACCCAACTCACTGCCAGCTTTTGTAATTAAAGCTTTATTGGCACCCAACTGTTTGCACATTGTTGATGGCTACTTTCACACAGCAACCAGAGGCAAAAGTGAGCAGTTGTCCCAGAGGTTGAGTGGCCTGCAAAACCTAAAATTGTTACTGCCTGGCCTGATACAAAGTTTGCTGATCTCCATCTTAACTACCACATATTAATCCAGTGTCCCAGCTGTGCCTGTCATGACTAACTGGCCATGTGGCTCTGAGAAAAGTCATTCCAATCCCATTATCACCAGCTGCAAAGTGGGCATCAGGGGTGGCCGTTAAGACAAAATGCATGGACAGATTTGAGCACAGTTCCCTGCATGCTACAAAGGTGCAGGAAATTTCAGTTGCTATTATTACTATCATTATCATCTGAATCCATAATTAGGACCTCACATCATATTCTAAAGAGTTTAACCATCAGCAAAGCCATGCAGGCAATTCTTCGTCATGTCAACCCACGGAGGGAACTAGTTTTGCATTTATGTAGTTATTCAAAAATGTAAATCCGCCTCTCGTATTAGGACAACTCGCAAGCAAACCAATCACTGATCAATGACCTCAGCCCTCCAGGGGCTTCGATACTTTCCAAGCAGTTCCGTCATTCTAGGTGAAACTCGGCTTCCAAATGGATTCAAGTGCCTGGGACTCAACCTAGGTCACCTAGCACCCACGGAGCCGCAACCTGATTCCGAGGAGCAGGAGGTTCTGACCAGGGGAAGGCGCACCATCAAGCAGCAGAGCTCCCTGGTGGGTGAGGAAGGGCTCCCTGCCCCCTCGAGGGAAGAATCGAATGACAGCAAATGGGTTTTCTCCAAGTCAAGGATGCCAGCCCTATTCCCCGCCTGCAGCTTCCTAGGGGAAACACTGGCTGATGCTGAAACGGAGTTGTCTTCCCCAAGCTCTGTCAACAGAGGCAAAGAGAAAATTAAGATGATTACACATGTTTAGGGGAAATTAGAGTGTTTTGGCTTCAAGTTTGCTTTCTCTATCAACCATATTAGGCATGCTATTACTCAGCACTCTATTTGGCCTGGAAGGTGGTGCTTAACATGGAGAATCCTTTTTATAAGCTTCTTTTCAAAAAAACTAAGGCAGTGGAGTAATTCGTTGGGTTAGGAGCACAGCCTTGGAGTCAGGCTTGCGTGGGCTCAAAACCCAGCCCCTTCATGCCAAGCTCTGGCCCTGCACAAATAAACACTCCATTCCTCCTAGCTTCAGCTCCCGTAGTCAGGAAATGGGATGAGCTTGTAGGATGGGTCCAGCCCTCCAGCCCTCCGTCTGTCTATGCCCTTTGCCAACTAACTTCACGATGCCCTTGCTTCTGCTGTGGGGTTTGGCACGAGATGTGCTGTCTGTCGGGATATCAGCAAGTGCGATGCAGACAGAAGCGGAAGAAATACTTGAGTGGGCTTTTCCCTACTCTGCTCCTGCCATGTGTGTCATAAGTGAAGGGCCAAGCTGGCGGCATGAGCGATGCATGCCATGGGGCCAAGTTCATCCTCATTAAGTCTGTCCTAGGTCAGTCAACAGAGAGCCAATCCCCACGACTATTAGTGAGCCCAGCCCAGATCAGCAGAACGTCCCAGCTTACCCGGATGCTAACTAATGATTTTATGAATGGAGCGAACTCAGTCCAGGGCAGCCCAACCCAGTTCAGCTGGACACCACAGACCAACTGGTTACTGTTGTGAGTCACTGAGGTTTGTGATATTTGCTACATAGTAAGTTCTCACCGGTGTAAAACTCACAGAGATGGCAAGATTCACTCTCACTGCACAGAAGTTGTGCTGAGGAATCAGTGAGACAACAGCTAGTACGGCTCTAGCACAGAGCGGTATCTAATGTGCAGAAGTGGTTGGGGCGCTGAGGTTGTGCCTGCAGTGGGACATCTTTGAGAAGAAAGCTCTTCTGCGCTTTGCCTCTAAGCCTTTCACAGTTACCCGTTGTGCTCACCGCCTCGGGGATGGGACGCAACAGAGTAGAAAGCAGACGTACCCTGCACTTCCTCCCGGCTTTTATCTCCACAGTACTGAACCCCTAGGGAACCTTAGGGGATGCAGAACAGAAAAAAAAAATGGAAATGAGTTTGGCCAGAGCTTGGAGTTGAGAGTAGGTCTTCCTTCTCCATCCTTACCCCAGTCCCTGATAAAAAAGAAATTCCACTTGGGCAGGGGTGGGGCGCGGATGGAGAAGAGGAAGAAGGAAAACTGCCCAGGTGACAGCAGCCAGCGCACAGGGGATTGATGTCTGTGCTGTGTTAGGCAGGCGCAAGGCCAGAGGCAGCTGCGTAGGAAGGGGTCTGTGCTGCAGGCTCAGCCCACGTGCCACCATGAGCACCACGGCCACTGTGATGGACGGGCCATGCTGACCCAGCGGGCTGTCGGTTGTTCCAAAGACTTGGCCCTCTCTCCCCTCCAGACCCTCGGGCTGGCAAACTACTTGGACCCCTGGTTGAACTTTAGGGGAAAAGACCCCGGAATAGATGGCAGCTAAAGTGCTCCGCTCCCGTTGCTGAAAGTAGAATTCGCTCTAAGACTAGAAGATCAGGACGATGTTCCTTAGAGATCTAAGCCTCATCTCACTGAGCTGCTGCTGCTGTTGTAGTAGTGGTGGTTGGTGATGGGGAAGCAACAGCCCGGAGGTCCAAATACTGCCTGTATCGATGAGAGGAGTGGAGGAATTTTTGGAGCTAACTTAGATGACATTCTAAGTAACATTTAACAATGGATGAGCTCATCTCCGATACACCATGTGCTGGGAGAGAGAGAAGAGAGATAATGAGAGTCAGGACAGACTCCACTGTCCCCACATAACGACTGTGGCTTCCCCCAGACACTTAGAGAAGCCCCTTCTGCAGTGCTCGCACCCTGGCTGTCTTTCCTGGCTGTGTCTGGCCAGGAAATGAATGTGTGCAGGCACTTTAAAAACTGTTACCAGCTTTTAAAAATCAGGATATATCTGTCCTGCAATAAAATAAGCCCAGATCCCCTGGCTTCCTCTGAAAAGAAGAAATGGAAAACAAATCAACATCCCCTCGGTAACAGTAAACTGGGACTGGCAGCACTTGCCCCCTCTCCTCGGTGTGTTCTTCAGTTTGCCGCAAGCCCCACTGCTCCCTGCAGTCTCACCAATTACAGGTGCAATATCAAGTGGCTGTTATCTCTATTCTCCTTGAGTCTCTTTTGGGAGATTAAAACTTCTCTGTACCCAGAATGCTCTTGAAAGTCGAAAAATAAAAACTAGACAAAGAGGACTGTGTATTTCTTACTCATTCCCTTGCTTACTTTTCCTGACTAGATTTTGGGCATTGATGTTGGAGCCCTTAATCTAACCCTCAGAGTGATTCAGTAATGGGGTGTGTATGATTTCCAATGGGAGACAACTGGAGACAGACTCTATTCTTTTTTTTTTCTTTTGACAGGCAGAGTGGACAGTGAGAGAGAGAGACAGAGAGAAAGGTCTTCCTTTGCCGTTGGTTCACCCTCCAATGGCCGCCGCGGCCGGCGCGCTGTGGCCGGCGCATTGCACGGATCCGAAGCCAGGAGCCAGGTGCTTCTCCTGGTCTCCCATGCAGGTGCAGGGCCCAAGGACTTGGGCCATCCTCCACTGCACTCCCTGGCCACAGCAGAGGGCTGGCCTGGAAGAAGGGCAACCGGGACAGAATCCGGCACCCCGACCGGGACTAGAACCCGGTGTGCCGGCGCCGCAAGGCGGAGGATTAGCCTAGTGAGCCACGGCGCCGGCCAGACTCTATTCTTTTCACAACACCTTCCCTTTTTCTACACACACACACACACACACACACAGTGTGTACAACAGAGGGAGAAACATTTCAAAATCCTCTTGTAAACAATACTGATTTTGTCTGAAATATTTTTAATTTCCCCCTCCTCAACAGAAATATTTGGTTTCGAAGAGTCCTGCTATTTGCCGGAGAGAAAAGTGTGTCCCTGGAACTTCAGGAGATGTGGAGAAGACAGGAAAAATGTTGTGGCAAACAGGGAAAAAGAGAGACCATGTGCGAAGAAGAACTATTTGTATCGAGGATCGTGAGAAAGTAAGTGCATCCTGACAATTTTGTACATCTCCCCTGATCTCGCTGTCACTGATGAAGCCCACAGGAGAGCGGTAAATGTGCCGAGAAGTCTCGATTTCACTTATCTGGCAAATTATGCAACTCAGGGCTTGATAGCACTTGGCAAAATACAAATGTATTTGAATGGAATTCAAATTGTTGCTCTTCGCCTAAGACACAGGTAATATCACCAGGGGTCCTGTCTTTGGGTTTTTATAAGAGGTAAGAGTTTAAGTAATAGTAGCAGTATTACAAAATTACCTTTAAACACTGAAAACATTTTTACTTTGTTACAGGGTGTAATTTCCACTTTTTCCCTCTAATGGCTCATATACAGAAAATGATACACTAATGCAATTTTTCAAATTTAGTTCCCTTTTTTTGTGTTCTAAAATTATATGTTCTCGTCATTTGCCCTGTTTGTCAGTCTCCAGAATCCATTTATTTCCTAGTTCTTACAGTTCCATAATTTATCTTCTTGTCACAGAACTTTCATAAACTTTTTTTAAAGATACAAAATAGTTGCAATAAACTCTGACAAAAATGCTTCCAGTTCAACTTTTGAAATCTTTCAATTATGTTTTGAACGATTATCATACTTTCTAGTGTTGCTGCGCTGTGAAATCTACGTGGAGTGACATCTTACCCGGTTAGGGAGAGAAATTACTTGAAAGGAGACCCACTTCAAACTGTTTCTATTTCTTTACCTTTTCACTTTTAAGCCTACAGATTTATATTCATGTTCACTTCATGTAGAGAAGGGGAAAAAGAGATGATTAAATCAACGTTGTGCCTGCAGTGGAGAGAAACATCCTCAGGTCAAACGCCAATGACCCAAGGAGGACGTGGGGTGGGGGAGCTCACGCCATTTGAGCCTTTGGATAAAAGAGGGTGAACCAAGGAGAAATCTGCAATTCCAGGTTCTTGGTAAAAAACAAAGTACAACACAGCAGCCTCACCCAATCAGAAATGCTTGTTACTATATCGGCAGCCACTCGGCTACTCCTGCATTGTCACTGGAGGACAATGACAATGCAGTGGTTTGGGTGGCTCCTGATGGTCTACTGGGATCAATCATGGTCCCCAAGGTGGTGGTGTCCAGAGGGACTATGGACCTCTGACAGGTGGGGCCCAGCGGGAGGTCCTTGGATCAGCTGGAATGAGCCTTGAAAGAGACTGTTGGACTGCAGTCTCTCCCTGATTCTTGTTTGAGCTGGAACCACTGGGCTGCTCCTGACTTGCTGTCCATGCCTGGAGGCTAGGAAGTCCAGGGGTGGCTCCCATCACAGAGCCCAGGTGCATCACACCATGTGGACTCTGAACCTTAGAGCCTGTGAGTTCCATAAACCTCTTTTCTTCCTTTAGTAGCTTGTGTCTGGCTTCTTGTTATAGTGATGAGATGATAAGTTAATACAGTCAATAGTCAAGCACTGAAGTCAAGCACCTGACACTGAAGGTACGAAATAAAGTAACGAAGTCCAAGCCCTGTACCCATCAACATAAACACCAAGTGAGCCACATATGCAATGTCACACTGTCCAGCAGTCCCCAAAACTCAATGTTGACATAGATCAGTCAACCCCATCTCATCCAATATGCTACTATTTTAACAATAACCCAACAAATTATTATTGAGCCTTTTCACATTTTTGAAAAATTCTACATCTTTATAATTCTGAGCATATTTGAGATGCACATCATATCTCAATTGGGATTAGCTGCATTTCAAGTGGTCAGTAGTCACCATGGCTCATGGCTACCATATTGGGCAGCATAGCCATGCACCTTTGCCCCTAGACCGGATTTTGGGCTCCTGAGAAGAGCTCTTACTAAACGTGACCCCTGTTCGCACAGCAGTGGTCCCTATTTGTTACAGTGCCCCCCATCGCTGTGTCTCTCCCTTGCTTCTGGAGTCCATGACAACCGGCCAGAAATCCATTGTCCCCGTTGCTGCAACACCAACTCTGGGGGACACAGCAGGTGCTCAATAAGTAAATGTGCTAGTGAGGAAATGAATGAGTGTGTGCATTAGCTTTTGTGGAAGGAGGAAGAGTGAGGAGTGGAGCCCTTATACCTCCCTGATGCCCATAACCTGTCACCAACTGATGCTGGCTACGAAAAGTCCGTCACTCTTGCCTCAACACTCCACCGGTCCTCTTGCTTCATGAATAACTTCTGCCTGAAGGTCAGACAAAATTTAGAGCTTTTCTGAGACCCCCCCCCCCTTTCACCTGCTCTGTGCCAGCTTCCTCACACTCTCACTGGTGTTTCCCGAGGCCACTCCCTCAGTAAGTCAGCAGGACCCAAACCTCTGCCCCAGGCTCTGCTTCCAGTGGACCTTCTCTCCCCCACCTTCCCCTCCTCTCCCTCCTCCTCTTACTTCTTCTCTCCCCATCACTGCCATATTTTAACTTTTCTTTCCCTATCCCTTAACACTTAGGTCCATCTATTTCTGACAGAATTTCTCCCAAATGTCTTTGTTTGCTAACCCCCAAATGATCAAAACACTGCTGGCTAAGAAACACTTGCCCGTCCAGCAGAAATCTTCAAAGGCATTTGAATATTTATGTAAGTATTTATTTTACCCAGGAATGTACCAGCGAATTCTCTGAGCATGCTGATCAAAAAGTAGTCATCAACCGCCAAATCCATTATTGCACAATTCTACAATTCTGTGTGACAAGGGAGATGGTAATTCCATCACTCCTCCGTGTGGCCTGACTGTTGCATGATTGGGACGTGAGTTCATGCAAACACATTCATCTCACACTGGACACTTGGCTGCCATTTCAGCCTTGCAGTAATGGAGAAACAAGTAGATGGAAGGAAATCTTGGGAAGATGTGGGATTAAGCAGAGAGAAATATACTGGATTTGTCTATTGCTTGGTTGAAAGCTGAGAACAAAGAGTAATTTAGAATCCCAGTGGTGCCTTGAAGGAATTTGTTTAATTTTTTGTCATAATTATGGTTTTTAAAACATGATCGTTACCAGCTCATGCTCCCAAATGACTGGCCCATGCTGGGAACTAAGCCCAGGACCTTCGTACCTGCTGCTCTTTTTCCTGGAAACTCTGCTCTTCTAATTATAGGAATGGCTCCCACCTTCCCCTTGGTTCTCAGCTTAATCTAAAATCATTTTCTTCTCTCAAACACACAGTCCTGCTGTTTCTGCTTTATTGACCTGGGCTGATCCTCCTGTCTGTTGTCCTACTGTCAGTCAGTCTCCACTCACCAGAGAGGACCGCCCACTGTCACCCCTGTTCACTTCCAGATGCCCAGTGCCCAGGACTGTGCCTGACACATTGTAGACACTTGGTGATTGATTATTTGTCAAACAGACAGATGATCCAAATCACTTTCCCTAACTGCAAGTCACTCTTGGTAAGATGTGTTCCTAAATCTTTTGAAGGCACTGATAGCACTGGCCAAAAGTCTTCAAACAGAGCTTCCTGGAGGTAATGGACACATGTCTGTGTCCCTGCAAAATTCCTACGTTGTAATCCCAACTCGCAATGGGATAAGACCTGGAGCCTTTGGGAAGTACCTGGGTCAAAAGGGCGAAGCCCTCGTGATGAGATTAGTACCCTACAGGAAGACCCGTGAAGCACATAAAACAAGATCCTAGAAATGCTATCTAAGGATTGACCAGTGACCTTGGCTGTGAGTGCCGGCAACTCCCTGGGCAGGAGCCTGGCCTTGGGCCATAGTCTGTTTTGCCCAGCTTTCCGGCAAGAACCGGAGAAATGCTCATCCCAGCGGGGAGGGGAAAAGTGAGATGCACAGCGCTTCTGTGTGGGGAGCAACCCGGACTAGACTAAGTTACTGGAATTAAGACTTATTCTATGCATCTGCTCTCCCACAATATGGCGCTGGGAGAGGAGGAAACAGCTTCTACCCAGCTGCCTCCAGTTCAACCAATAAACAGCAGGACTTGCTCCTGATTGGAGGAGAGCAGCGTACTCGGCGTGTGGGCAGCCGAGTTGGGATTGGCAGAGGAGGACTATAAAGGAGGAGAGAGACGGCATGCACCAGGAACATCTAAGAAGGAACATCTAAGGGGAACATCTGAGGGAACACCTGTGCAGCCCCCGAGAGAGCCGGCCGGCGGTGTGCCGCTCCCCTGCGGAAGTGGGGAATGTGGCAGGGGGAACCGCCCTTCCACGGAGGTGGAAGGGACAGTAGCCAACCCGGGAAGAACCAGCAGCAAACCCGGGGAGGGCCGAGCAGACGAAAGAACAGCGCAGGGTCCTGTGTCGTTCCTCCACGAAGACGGGGAGCGACACTTCTGCCCTCTGGGGTGGTGGCTACAGAAGAGGGTGGCTGCTTTTTCCTGCCTTGAGAGAGCTGGATCTGCGGTGGCCAAGCCGGAGCTTGGAGAAAAGATGGAGGGGGGGACAGACAACCTGAAACTCTTCACCACACTTGTCCTCTGTCCTCTTGAAGATACTTTAGGAGTGTGTGTGTGTGTGTGTGTGTGTACTTATCCAAGGGGTCTTCACAATGTTCATGGAGCATACAGATTGTGAAAATGTATGAATTTCAAAATTATTTTTTATTCCATTTGCCACGCATTTTTGAAGTATCCTCGTATCTTACCCTCAAAAGCCTGATTTTGACAACAGCAGGGTCTGTGCTTCCTGTCTACTTATTCATGTATTAATTCAATCACCAACAAGCCTCTACCGCCCACCTTGTCTGCTGGAGGTACTCGGATGGGTTTGGTTTTCCTATTACTGGGAAGTCTGACGGTCACTGTGAGGCATTAGAAAGCAGAATTGCACCCCTTCAGGGACCTACACAACAAATGAGCACCTCTTGGGAGCAAGTTTTATTCACAGGCTGACGGCTGTGTGTCCACACACAGAAATGAAAATGATCAGGAAACAGCCAGTCGTCTACACGGATGGCTTCCCGGCTGATGGAGTTCCCACTCTGATGGGGAAGACCAGCTTTAGTCAAACAGTCACATGGAGAAAGTGAAGCTGCAGTTCCGATCGGTACTACAAAGAAAAGGCAGATGGCTCAAATGAGCAGACTGGGAAGGGAACGGCCCATTGTGGGGGCCAGAGGAGGTTCCCTGAGGACAAGGATTTGAGCAATGTTCTCATGGACTAGCAAAAGTCAACAGGGAGAAAGCAGGCATGGGATTGGGGGTCAAGCAATGAAAAGACATTGCAGGACCCCTGGGGTCTACAGCTGCAGGGGGCCCTATTCACATTGTGTTCTCCGTGGTCAGTGTCCCTGAAACTGTACAAGAGGCCTTGAGACCAGCTGGGCAAACAGCGAGTGCACTGACCCTGGCGGGAGAGCCAGAAATAGAATCCCGGGGGCGCATATGGAATTGAGGGATGAGGACTGAGCTGAAGCAGGTGGAGTGAGAAAAGCACTCGGACATCCAGAAAGGCAGCCTCCGGGAAACCGACAGCATGCTCACCTTCAAGAGGCTGACACTGAAGAGGGGAGCTCAGGCTGTGTCTGCCTGAGCAGCAGTTACCGGGTGTGCACACAGCCCAACACTAGGGGAGCACCTGTTCCTCCTTCCACGTGCATTCTCTTTTACCATTTTGAAGAAACATCAAAATCAATGTGATATACTGTATTGTAATCTATTTTTTCACACACATAACTTTTATTTAATAAATAAAATTTCAAAAGTACAACTTTTGGATTATAGCAGTTTTCCCCCCCCATAACCACCCTCCCACCTGCAAACCATCCCATCTCCTACTCCTTCTCCCATCCCAGTCTTAAGATTCATTTTTAATTATCTTTATATACAGAGTAATATAATAAGTAAAGATTTCAACAGATTGCACCCACACAGACACACAAAGTATAAAGTACTGTTTGAATACTAGTTTTATTGTTAATTCTCACAGTACAACACATTAAGGACAGAGGTCCTACATGGGGAGTAAGAGCACAGTGACTCCAGTTGTTGATTTAACAATTGACACTCTTATTTACGGGATCAGTAATCACCCGAGGCTCTTGTCATGAGCTGCCAAGGCTATGGAAACCTCTTGAGTTCACAAACTCTGACATTATTTAGACAAAGCCATAATCAAAGTGGAAGTTCTCTCCTCCCTTCAGAGAAAGGTACCTCCTTCTATGATGGCCCCTTCTTTCAACCGGGATCTCACTCACAGAGATCTTTCATTTAGGCCATTTTTTGCCACAGTGTCTTGGCTTTCCATGCCTGAGAATTTCTCATGGGCTTTTTAGCCAGATCTGAATGCCTTAAGGGCTGATTCTGAGACCAGAGTGCTGTTTAGGGTATTTGTCATTCTATGAGTCTGTTGTGTATCCCACTTCCCATGTCGGGTGGTAATATAATCTATTAATAGTAATAGTTTATTGATGCAGAGGGAATCGGCAGTTCTGGTAAGAACCATTAAAGACAGGTATCATTACGTTCATGTTAGGGACGAGAAAGCTGAGATTATAGGAAGAGGAAGAATGCCACTCAAGGCAGATCCAAAAGCAACGCCTGCCTCACAACAGCTCAGTGTCCTTGACTAGAACAATAGTAGCCCACTGGGTTTCCACAGCTAGATTGGGTCACTCGTCCCTTCCACACATATTTACTTGGTCTCTCGTTCTTTCATTCGAAATGAATCTGCAGTCCTTTATGTTGATCCTCAAGGGCCTGCTCATCTGCCTCCAGCACCTTCCCTTCAGAGCTCCTCTCCCGTTGCCACTCACCTCCCACCCTGCCGCCTTCCCCGTGCCATCGACAGCCTGCGCACAAGCCTCTCCCCGCCCAGCGCCTGCCTCCTCTCCTTCCATCCCTTCCTTCTGCTCACATGTCACCTCCCTGATGACCTCGGGCAAATGCCTGCCCCCCATCTCCCCATCCCCCCATCCCACTCTCATCCTCAATCCCTTTGCCCTGCATTGCTTTCCTGCCATCAAAGAGCACCTACAGTTCTGTCACACGTGCACGGCTTCCCTCTGCTCCAAAAAGTGAGATCCACGAGGGTGCAAAACTGGCTCCTGTCCCCACTCCCAGCACAGTTTCTGACACAGAGGAGAGCCTTCCTAAGTATTTGCTGAAGGAATGAATGAATGAGGAAGCCTAACATGGTAATGAGGACATCCCAATGCATAAGCATTGACCCCTGAGAATTATTTCCTGCATGCAAGAAAGACACTGGGTGAAGCCAGGCTTCTTCCTGCCTCCCAGATCCACACCCAGAAGGGCTCGGCAGGAGCCCAGCCTCAGTCACTCTTGCTGAGTGCACCTCCGCATCACACTTGCTTCTGAAGTCACTGGAGCCCAGCAAATGCACACCCCAGGCACAAGATAATTGAAGCGGAAGGCCCAGACCATCACGTCTCTCTTTGGCCAGCTCCTCTCTGGGGGTGTTCTGTGGACATGAGGTTTGTGTGCAAACCCCAGAGACTGTGCCTGTCTGGGCACGAGCAGCCATTTTTAGGGAGAACCCAAACAGCAAGAAGAGGTGACACCACAGTATTTTCACTGACGCGTCCGTTGTGCACCCAAACTTCCTAATGCACTGACAAAGGTGCCCAGCTGACCAGACTGCTGCCCACACGGCAGCGGTAGTGCTGCTTGCTGACTGCTGGCTGTATGCAGAACACACACCCACCAGGCGGCATTATTAGCATTTCTCCCTTCTGGGTGAGGACCCCGAGTTAAGACGATGTGATGTGTCTGCGGCCCGGCAGCTAGGGGGGCTCAAGGCCAGACACAAACACAGCCATGGCTCCCAGGCCTGGATTCTGAGCACTCATGGGAAGCTGCCCCTTCCCTGGGTGTCCTGTGTACTCCTGGCCATGAACGACATGGAAGTAAGTTTGAACAATCCCAGGCATAAATGAACAAGACAGCAGAGGTGGGTATTTGGCAGAGCGCATGCGCTCACTCTTGAGCGCTCTCTCTCTCTCTGTCTCTCGCTCTCTCTCTCTCTCCGAGTAAATGAAAATTAATAAATAAACATTTACAAAAGAAATGTGTACGGATCTTCTGCTTTATTTCATGTGGTGAGTCTGGTGTCAGAGAGCCCAGGGTGACCGAGAACCATGGAATCTGTTTATGCCGGGATCCTTGCAAGGAACTCAGACACTACTGGGGGAGGCAACCCTGCACGAAGACAAGCACTTACTAGTCTGTGTTCACAACAGAAGCCTAGGGTATTGCATGCTTATCCTAGAGGGGTTCATCTGCTCGTAGGAACTGCCAGGGTTTGTTGTTGTTCAAAGACACACCCAGAGTCCATCCCAGGGCATCTTTTTTGGAGTCTTAAGGCACATTCTGGGCACAGAAGAATTTTTATATGCCTCTCAGATATTCTGAGCCTCTCTTTAGGACTTCTAAACAGTTATATTTACCTAGAGACTCCTATTATCTGAGTGTAGCAAAAATATGCACAGCCCAGTCGGACACACGCCAGCAAACAGAATAGGCAGGCAGCAATCAGGTAAATTTGAGACACATGAGTGGCTTATAAATAAACATTCAATACGCCAAACAGAGATAAATGAACAATAAATAAGTGGATTTAATATGGTTTGATACGCAAAACTATTTCAGGGAGATAAACAGCAATGGGATAAAAGATAGCCAAGTATATAGAGGAACAAATAAACAAATTCTGGGAAGAAAGAAAAGGAAAAAAAAGTAAGAAAATTCTCCTCCAGGAATTGCTGATAACGTCAACAAACATCATTCTTCTGGCACTCAGGGTATGTCAAGGCTGCTCATCTGTTGTAAGCTGTATCCTCCGCCGGCAGACAGCACACTGCAGAGCACACTAAGACCACCTCCTTCTGCCCCCGGCACCTGCCTTCCGCAGGCTGCACTGGGAAGAGCATCGGCGGCCTTCTCAGCCATGCAGCCCCACTGTGAGCAGGCCCGGTGCCCCCGAGCTTTGCCTGCAACTGGAACTCGCCGGCGATGGGACTGGCGAAGTGTACTTGGCTCTTTCACCCTTGTCCTGTCCCTTCCCAGGCTCACTGCAAAGAGTCTAAAACCTTGGAAAAGAGTATTTTAGGACACTAGGTGATTTTCACTTCACCTCAGTAGGTGGCGGTTTATGGAACTTCAGAATTGAGTTTCTCATGAGAACGCTCCCTGATCTGAATCGGATTTTGAGAGTAATCGGAATGAAGGACAGGGAAAGAAGCAGAGACAACGGAGGAGGTGGACGGGAGGGAGGCTCTTCCAGTCTAAACCACTGTCAGGCCTCACCGTCACCCAGGGTCCTCAGAGCCACGTCTGTGGTCAGCCTTGAAGAAATGCTCAATTTTAGCCACGAATCTGCGGCCTAGTGAGATGCAGGGCTTGAGCTGGGACCCTGGAGCCTTGTCTGCCACCTGACAACTCCCCAGGCAGGGCTCTCAGAGGCTCATTCCTTGTCCTCTGGGGACCCGGTCCTCTCTGGCTTCCTTCTTCCTGCCCTGCTCTTGCTACCTCTACCTGGGGTGACAATGGAGTATACAGGGGGCAGAAGGCCCATCTTCTACATTGTCCTCTGCTACCAAGGGGGTCCTGGACCTGGGAGGCGAGAGGCTCAGGGTCATGCCCCACAGAGTCTGGGGATGGGACAAGGCCGTGGCAGCACTGAGGCATGGCTGGGGAACAATTTGTCCATCCCTAATCCAGGCAACCAGTCCAGCTAGGTGCAGAGGTTGCAATTCTGGGGGTCACTGGCTAGTGTGGTGGATCTGGGACAAGAGACTGACCTCCCTCTCCTAGCCTAGATGTGCATTTTCATTTCATATGGAGAGCCTCAAGACATATGGTTGGCCTTGATTTGGGGAAATAAACTGTATGCATTTGGGCTGTAGATTTTTTTTCCTTTATAATCTAGAGTCATCACCCATTCTCTTTCCCGCATCCACGTGCTAGAACTGCATTTTGCTGTGCCCTTGAAGTGCGATGTGGCCATCCAACTCGTCTTTCACATCTGGAAGGAGACTTGAGAGCTGGTATGCGTTTTCTTTTTCTCTGACATGCAATCGCCGTGTTTCCAAGCGGGAGCTGCTTTGGGCCCAGAATGAGAATGACAAGGATCAGAAGAAACTTTTGTTATTTTAAGCCATAGCAATTTGGGAGGTTTCTGTTGTCTTACAAAAATCTAGCCTATCGCCATGGGTGTAACCTCCATGTTGAGTCATTCTTCCTGGTGGACTTTTTGGCAAATAGCAGTTGCTGAGTACACAGTCGTTGACCGAACGAACGACCTCTCCTGGGCAAAGCTGCCTACCTTCCGTAGACGGTCCTCCTTCCTCGGCTGACCCCGTGGGAGTTCCTTTTGATACCAGAGGATCATCCGATTCTGCAGCTTCTCCGACTGACCTCATATTTTTCTCTTGGCTTGCTTCACCTCCTGCTTAGGTTCCTCTATTCTCTGGCTCTTTGCTTTATTCCTACTTCTCTCCACATTCTCCTTTTCAGAGAGTTTTTGGAAATCCACATGTAGGCGGGTGGCTTTGGAAACTGCTCTCAGCTCCCCCTGCTATTCTCCATGCCATCTCTTGCCTTCAGCCGCACAGAACATTTCTATTTAGACGTCTGCTGGCATCTGACTCAATGCGCCAAAAATGGGGCTGAGCCTCCTCTTCTGGAACCATTGGCATTTCCCCACGTCTCTGCCTCCATCTACGCATCAGTGGCACCACCACGCAAAGCTCTTTCTGTGGTCTTAATTTTAGCTTTTGCATCTGTTTTAGTTTATGTTATTTCAGTGTTATCTGTCTCTAGTCTTTCCTCTTCATTGGCTGTTGGATTCACTGAGGTCTCCATCTCCACACCTTAGCGCCATGTTTCCAGGACTTCTTCATCGAAGGTCCCAACTGTGCTAACAGATGCTGACCTGCCTTGCCTTGCTTATAGCGTCCCTTTTTAAAACTGTTATTATGTAACTAGATCCTCCTTATAGAACAGTGATTCTCAACCAGCCTGCCATGAAGTATTTATGCATAACATGTTTATTTTTCTTCTTTTAGAATCCCAGATCCAAACATGTTCTCAGATGGAACACTGAGTTCTGAGGGTCACACTACAGGGGAGTGAGAAGAGCAGGCTAGGCCCAGAGCAAGGCTGGGGCTTACTGGAACACGGGTGCCATGCTGGCCACGGGGAGGAAGGACAGCAAATGTAAATTCGGCCGGCCTCGCCTTGTTTTGTAGAATCATGACTTATCCAGGGACAGCACAGGTGGTAATCTCAGGTGCCCCGAGGGCCCGAGCGGCTAGCAGAACCAAGATGCTTACAAGAACACGCAGGGAACACTATCCCATGCTGTAAGTGACCATGGTCGCCTTGATACACAGGTCTGTCATAGTGAGATGCTCTGATTTTTCAAGCCAGAATTAGGGAATTTTAGGTGGAAAAAGAGGAAATAAATTTTTTTAAAAAGTACAGCTCTATTAGGTTATTCCTATGGGTCACGTTCTGCTTGCAGGTTGCTATCTTGAGACCTCTGGATCTATGATGAGACAAGAAGCCAGGAAAGAGAGTGTTAGGGGGCCGTGGCATTTAGGGGGTTAATCGAAGAAGACCACAAGAGCGGCATCGTCACAGGGAAAAGGTCGAGCATTTCCCCAAGCCTGCAGGAGCCTGTGTTTGTGCCTCATAAGGAAAATAATAGAAACCAAAGAACACTTCACTAAAGGGGGAAATGTGAATAAAACTCTATTACAAGGTTGAAAAGAAAAGAACAGGGAGACTCCAACAGTGACGTACAGTATCACCATACCTAAAAGAGAATGAGCTCAGAGGGAGGAGGTCCCATTGGATGGACGGGGAAACTACCCCACCAGGGACCAGCAAGGGTTGGCCGCGGGCAAACCGGAGGAGAGGGGAGTGAGGACGAGGTGCGGTGTTGCAGGGAGAAAATGAGAAAGGGACTTCCCACGAGGTCGGCAGTGAAGGACAGTGGAGAGCAGAGGGCAGCCTGGGGAAGAAGCATGGGCGTGGGGCAAATGGAGTGACAGACAGACAGACAGACGATGCATGGTTGAGACGGACAACCCCCTGCCCTGAAGATTCTTAGGTAACTGCTGGGGGACACCTCCCACAGGCTAAGGCTCTGTGAGAATTGCCGCTCTGACCCTTTTCAGCTCCACACATTCAGTCAGCTCAGTACTGTCGCGAAGTTCATTCTCCAATGAAGAGACTGCGGCACCGAAAGGTTCTTCCTTATTTTGATTTTTTAATCTACATACTTATTAAAAGGGGAGGTTAGGGGGGCGGGCACCATGGCATATTAGATTAAGCCGTCACCTGCTGTGCTGGCATCCCAAAGGGGCACTGGTTCGTGTCCTGGCTGCTCCTCCTCTGATCCAGCTCTCTACTTATGGCCTGGGAAAGCAGTGGAAGATGGCCCAAGTGCTTGGGCTCTCGCACCCACGTGGGAGACCCTGAGAAAGCACCTGGCTCCTGGCTTTGGCCTGGCCCAGCCCTGGCCGTTGAGACCATTTGGGGAGTAAATCAGCAGGTGGAAGACCTCTCTGTCTGTTTGTAACTCTGCCTCTCAAACAAATAAATTTTTAAAAAGGAGGGGAGGCATTTGAGACTTTGAATGGCAAGGGGAGATGCTGGGAAAAGAGAGGGTGAGAATTCAAAGGGTCCACCCGGAGCACCTCTAGCTGGAAAGAGACAATGGAAACTCTTGGCGAATGTCATGGGCCAGAGGAGCAGGAGGCAGAACTATGTCTTCTTCAGAGACTGCAAGGAAGGAAGAGGGAGAAATTAACGGTCCTCAGTTGTTGGCAAACAGGGGAGTTGAAGGAAGAGACTCAGCAACCCCTTAGTTTTTGCTTCTAAAATAAATCATTGGACGTGGTGCGGTATTACTCCAGAGGATATAATTCTGATGCTTGCTTGTGGGAAAACCCAAATTAATCACAAAACGGGGCTGATATTGGGGAGAGATTAATCACCCAGAAATAAACCAAGGATGGATTATTTCCTATCTTTGGGTTACGCTCAAATATGCATCCAAGCCCTGGAATACTGGAGCCACATGGACTCCTCCGAGCTGCACCTGGTAACAGAGACGTCCCCGAAGGGAGGCTGCGACGTCAGCCGCTTCACTCTGCAGACCCCGAGCCGGCTCCCAGAACTGCACTGTCTCCGGGCTGCCCTGTGTTTCCAGCAGAACACTGCCCTTCCCCAGCTGGGACTGTGAAAACCTGGTCCTCCCCTCGGGCGGCTTGTTTTTAAGAGCTGTGGAATGTGCAATAGGAATACAGCCCTTTCATTGAAGAAGAAAGCCCCACCACGGGCACGATTTACATGATCCAGAACATGGCAGAGTGCACGGAGGAAAATAACTCTGTTTTCCTCCCCTCATAAAAGTGGCAGCAGGTTCAAGCCCAGGCTGTGCGGCCCCGAGGAGGCTCTGCACTTCTTGCTGGTTTATTCTAAAGTCGGGGTTCTCACGGTGACTACACGTAAGCAAGAGCTGAGAGCTGCTGAGAATTCATAGTCCCAGGCCCTGCCAACAGCTTTCTAACACAATGGATCTAAACTGGAGCCTGGAAACAACTGTACATGGTACTCAAGCTGCCCAGGTGGACCTAACGTTATCTTTCTTTTTATTTAATAAACAATTTTATTAATTGATTTTGAGAGGCAGAGAGAGCAAGTGAGCAAGCTAGGCGAGTGTGGGTTAGTTCTCACCTATTGGTTCAGTTCCCAGATGCCTACAATGGCCTGGGGCTGAGGGAGACTGAAACCAGGAGCCAGGAACTCAGTCTTGGTCTCATGTGTGTGGCAGGGCCTCAACCACTTGAGCCCTCCCCTGCTGCCTCCCAGGGTGTGCATTAGTAGGACGCTGGGGTAAGGGGTGGAGCCAGTGGGATCAGGAGTGGGTACGCCAAGTGGCATCTTTACCACTATGTCTAAATGCCTGCACTCTGAGATTTCTTTTCCCTCCCTCCCTCCCTCCCTTCCTTTCTTCCTTTTCTTCCTTTCTCTCTCTCTCTCTCTCTCTCTCTCTCTCTCTCTTTCTTGATTTACTTATTTATTTGAAGGTCAGAGTTACAGAAAGAGAGAGAAGCAGAAAGAGATCTTCCATCCACTGGCTGCGAAGGCCAGGGCTGGGCCAGGCTGAAGCCATGAGCTTTATCCGGGTCTCCCTTATAGGTGGCAGGGACTCAAACACTTGAACCACCCTCTGCTGCTTTTCCTAGGCCATTAGCAGGGAGCTGGAGCCCATATAGGATGCTGGCACTGCAGGTGGTGGCTTTACCCACTACGCCACAATGCTGGCCCCTCAGGTTATATTGCTAAAGAATGCTGTTCTACAAATTCTGAAGAATAAGACATCTTATCCTGAAATGTTCTGGTAGGAGGTGAAAGGCATAGGTTTGGGAAATTAGCGTTTGCAAACTCCACACCTCCCTTAACTACAGGACTTGGGGAGTTTGGAAAGAAACAGGAGTTTCTCAAAGACTCTCCTCTTCCTGCATTAGAAGAGCTGAAATAACAGCTATTCCATGCGCGGTCCTTACACACTCTTTTTTCCACTTCCATACTGGGAACAAGACAAAAGTGGACATGACTCCCGATCCGGGCTCCCTTGGGAAGACATGAGCAGCACACGTGCACATACAGGGGCCTGAACTGTAACTGCAACTACTACCCAAGGTTTTCAGGCTGCTCATAGTTCAGAATCCGGCCCATTGTCCCAGCGACTATCACAACACACATCCTGGTTTGGGTTCAGAAAATGGAGTCAAGGAAGGTACAGGGGGAAGACGAAGGTGCAAACCAAGCCTGCAGACAAAGTGGAGACCTTTACGCCAATAGCTCGCACACGTGAGGCTGCACTTGCCTTGTCGTAGGCTCTTTTCTCATTAAGTCTCACAACCCAACAAGGCAGGTTCCACTGTGATGTCCATTTCATAAACGAAGGAACTGAGACACACGGAAGTTGAAGCGACTTGTCTGGTTAGACGGCTAGCATGTGGAACAGAGGGAATTGAGTCCACACAGCTCCAGGGTCCACGGTCTCAACCACCGACAGACTTGGAGCCTTTGGGAAGAACACACTAGGTCGTGAAGAGAGTGGACTGGCGCAGAGGGACGTGCACGTGAGAAGGGTCAGGCACTTGAGTGTCAATGCTTTGGCCTTGTTCTAGGTCCCAAGGACACTGCAGTGAACTGGACCTCGCGGGGAACTGCAATAGCAAAGACACAAGGGGAGAACTTCTCCAGGGCACATTAGAAAGTCTGAGACTAGCACTGTGGGGCTAGTGTCGGTGGATGGGCAGAGCTTAGTTCAAGGTCTTTGGGCATGGGGGCACGGTTGAACTTTTCTGAAGACACCAAGTTATCACTGAGGTCATTGTTCTCATCAGAGGGTGATTTGCTCCATGGGGAGCACGTGGCCGTAACCGGAGATGTTTTGGTTGTTGCTACTGGCATCAAGTGGGAAGAGCCCAAGGGTGCTGCTAAACACCCTGCAACGCTCAGACTGGCCCCTCACAACCAAGAGTGATGCAGCCCCACACGTGCATAGAGGTGAGGAGGTAGAGAAACCCTGTTTTCAAAGGTTTCTTTCAAGCACGGAATAATCAGGTCCAAGGTAAACCGAGAGATGGGATTCTAAGTCCTGTGTGGCTATAAAACGGCCTCTGGGCTTGCGTGCAAGCCATGGCTCTGAGGAAGGGACCTCATGGTGTGGCTTAGCTCTCAGGCACCGCCTCGTCAGCTAGCTCTTCCCAGAGCAACTCTCCTTTGAATGTTGCACCTCAGAAGGTAGAAATCTTAACCAAATGTGACTTCGGTCTTTGGTGTTAAGACACTATTAGTCCGCTGGTGCTGATATTTAACGACTGGTTCGTAGGAACCCTACTCTGCAGAAGAGCCTGGCCCTCAATGTCCCGGAAAAAAACGCCAGCGGGAACAGTGGGGTCATCTTCTCCCCAGACACGCACGGAACGCACGGGACGCACGGAATGGCGCCGACGCTTTGCATATTCATGTCTGAGCCCTTCCTAGGGACCACTGCTTCTGTAAAAAAAGACCAGTTCATCACTCAAAAGGGATGAGTGATCGCTGCCAGTCGGGCATTCCTTCCTTCTCGGCTTCCTCTTTGCCTTCAGGAACACCAGTTTGCTAGTACAGAGTGGTATTCATCATAAGCCAAGCAGAGAGGAGGCGGGATTTGATGGGCACAAGACTGTATTTCAATTCACAGTGTCCCTTTTGTTCAACTCGATCTGTCGCCTCATTAATGTTCGAGAAAAAACACACAAAGACTTCGGTAAATATTAATCAGAAATGCACAGCCCCTATCCCTACTCAATTACCCATTACTGGGCTCTCCTGGTGATAATGTCCTGCTAAACCTCCTATTTGCTTAAAATGCGAGGGGAAAGTACTTTCTGTGGATGGCTTGTAGTGCTCTTAGCAGCCTAAGTGGTCTTTAACAGCAGGGATACCCTTCCTCTCCCTTCCTCCACCCGCCTCTATTTCTGTTCTTCCAGGTCTTGGCATCTGAGTAGGAGCCCAGCCCTGCCCCAGCCTGACTGCTTCCTCAGTGGGCTGTAACTTTTGCTGAGGTGTTCAGAGGACCTGACACAGGCAGGATTAACAGTACACGGGCCCAGTGGTCAACATACCCAACAGTCCGCGGATCACGGCACCTCTGTAGTGTGCGATCTCTTTGAACTCGGGAGTCCATTTCCTTCCATTTCAGATCTCATCAGACCATGCAAATTGCCATCAACCTTTCCACACTGGCCGAAGCAGGTCTAAGTCATGCTCTCTCTTTTTATCAGTGAAGTCATTAAAAGTCCATCAGATCAATTGGGCTCTGACATAACATTAAAAACGTTCTTGGGTAAAATCTATTTCTCCACTCCTATAACTGGTGTAAGTTCAAAGAGGCTCATAATGAAATCTTGTCCCATCCGTGTCAGCTCCTCAAGTTAACAATGAATATTAAAATCCAAGTGGCAAGAGTAGGATTCATCATGGAACATCAAAATCTGAACCCAAGAGGCCACACTGCCGAGAGCTGATAGCCCAGGATAAACAGCAAATATGCACTGTGACTGTGGGGACAAGAAGGGGAAATTCTTCATCATATACTTCCTGGAGGTCAGGTCATCTACTTGTGAATCCGAAATTACTGGTGGCAGAAGGAAGAAGTGAGATGACTTTTAACTAAGTTATTAGGTGTGCTGCTAACGTTCTACACTTCATCCTGATTTCAAAACCGGTCTGAAGCCCTGGACTTTCCCTAGAGATTAGACAAATGTTTCCTCCAAGCAATTTCTTTTTGGCTTCTGTAAGACATTTAAGTCTCTCCTTAAAGAAAATTAATCAATTTGTGAATATGCATTAGTCACTTGGCATGATTTTGTGAAAGGGCCCTTCATGACCTCTCCCTGACACACACCATCATAAGTTTTATTTTTTTCCGAGAAACTTCTGGGGACTTTTCTGTCTGTTAAGCATTTGAGAATTAAAGAGAGAGAGGCTGGACCAAAAGATAGCAGGTTTTACTAAGATACAGGCAAAGCAAACCAGTGAAAGAATGGTTTCAATATACTCAGGAGACGAGATATAAATCTTGCCTAAGAGCCTGTTGCTGGGTTACTTCTTCTTTGTCTCTTATATGGGAAGTCACACCTTCTATACCAGGGCTTCTGAACGTGTTTGTATTTGGCCCATAGTAAGACAAATGTTGATATTATAACTCAATACATGTGTATATCAAGTGTATATATGCAGAAACGACTGCTTAAAAATCACGACTCCCCTTGCTACACAACTCAGATATAGTCTAATCTACTGTTTTTTTGTTTTTGTTTTTTTTTTTTTTTTAAGTGCTGCTCATTACCCACCAGAATGGTCACTCTATCGCGAATTGAGCCACAACTTGAAGAACAGTGCTTTATCCTGAAACACATAGGCCACTACTCAACTCAAAACCTAAGATGTGTTCTTTTGTTCTAGCACAGTGAGCTTTCTTACATATCGAGTCACATGGCACAGGGTGTGCGTGTGTGTGCGTGTGCGTGTGCGTGTGCATGTGTGTGTGAGGGGGAACTAAGCAGTATCAGATGGTTCCAGGATTTAGAATCACTAGTGTAGAGCAAAAACATATTTTCAGCTGAGAAGTCACGGACACCCTTGAGTTTCCTGCAGGTTGTTCTGCTCTCCATAATGTGCACGCTTTGCCCTGTATGGTTCCTTGCAGGGATTTCTCTGTTTTCTGTCCCAACCCTCCTTCCCTTTTCGGAGCTGGGTATAGGTGACAAGAAGTGAAAACGAGAATTGTCTAAATGACTCCAAAGACATGGGTGCTTCAGCAGCACACACATGGGGAGCCGCTCCCTTCCCAGGCTCTTTTCCTGCAGGTGTTTTGGTGTGGTGCAAAGACAACCTCAGGTACGGGATTCTGATGAGTTCCTCGAACTAAAGCTACAGAGATATTGTCCATTATTTACCTAATATAGGAAAACAGTTCCCATCAAAATGCAATACCAGAGGGAAATCTCTCATTGCCTAGAAGGTTAGGTTCTGGAAACTCGCCATAACACCATTAGGTATTGAATAGAATTTGGGAAAAAGTCAGTTCTTGTTGGCTACAAGCCAAAAGATTTAGTTCTTTCCTAATGCAAGAAGAAACCCTCAGAGAGTTCTTTCAACAATGAGGGCAAGTATCAAATGAGGTTACAAAAGGAGTTAGTTTAAAGCAGAAAATAAAATGTAGTAATTTCAAAATAGTAATTAATATTCACATATCTGGTTTGTACATTTGATTCTTATTTCTTTTTCCATATGAATTAAATGCTTACTTTCAATTCCATCATGGACATGACCTCTACAGGAAATTCAATAGGAAAACTATTTGAAACGCCACATTGCCAAAACAAATTGATGATGAGTTTCGCATTTTAATTCTTGTTTCAAATTACAAAGTATATTAGCAAGAGAAACAAAAGAGTGATTACAATATGGTTCAACAGAAGACAATAAAAAGAGAGGAAGAAAGCCAACTGGAAGGCCCTAGAGAACCCTGGGCAGCAGACTACAGTTTCTACAAACTCTCAGAGAGTTTTTAACTCAAGGTGGTAGGCTTGAACAGCTGCTTCAGTCATAGCCTCTGAGCCTGAAGAACACAGATATTTTAAAATGCAGAACATTTTTCTCCCTTCTACCAGGAAGAATGATGGGGTATTAAAAGTCCTTACAATCATTGGCTCTTCCTGAGGTTTGCAAGGCAGTAAGAAATAAATTGATGCAAGTGATAAGAAAAATCATTTCCCCCTCCTTTTTCATTATTAATGACCAAATATTATTAAATCAATAATTTTGGTGATGATCTTGAACAGGTTATTAAATATCATGAATTATTAACCTAAAAGTTGATCGGAGCTATGAAAATAATTCAAGTTAATGGGAATCTTTGGATCTCTAATGAAATATCCAGTCATTGACAAAACATCTCTGTTAGGATTTTTGGAACGTGAAAAAGCAAAGACCATAGATGTCCTTAAGGAAGAGAACAACATTCCTTGTTGGATTACAGGAAATTAAAAAACCAGGTATCCATGGTCAAAATAAGCAGAGATTGAACAGATTAAGTAAAAGGTGCCAATGACTGTAAAGAGTTCATTTTCCCCCACCCCGCCCCTTATTCTCCCCCATCAATTAATATTGCGCCAATTGTTTAGGAAACCTCAAAAAGTTGGGAAACAGCCACGGATTTGTCAATGCTGGGTGTGCCTCTGGCGAGGGGAGTTGGGCATAATGCAATTAGTCAGTGGCACTTGGCCAGCAGCACTATCTGTTCCAATTACTTTGCCTTAAGCAAGGAGTGTGTGGAAGAGTATTTGGCCCCACCATTATACAATAAAAGGCAGTGGAATGTGATTTAATTTAGAAGGAACAAGAAGGCAGAAGAGAAGGTGTGGGGGTGGGGCCTGGAGCCAGCCAGAATGGGTTGATGGGCTTTGACCCTTCTGTGAAATCACAGTTACCATCCTTGGGAACCTTGACACAAACAAACCACCCGGCTGTCACAGAGACTGAAGGCAAACAGATGGCTCTTCACTGTCTCTGCATACCTTCTCCACTGCAGGCTTCCTGCTAACACAGGATCCTGCCAAAAACCACTATCCTCTGGTAGAATTTCCCAATATTAAAGTGACTCCTTTATAAGAGAGGTTAATGACATGGACTTTTTTTTTTTAACCATTTAAGGCAACATGAGCCTCCTATGGTCATGGGGGCAGAGAACCACAAAGACAGGGGATTTAGACTTTGTAAAACCAGATGGGTGGGACATGACCCCGGCAAGGACTTGGAAAACAGGAATGCAAATAGACTCCTTCTACAGAAAGGGGGAGGCCATTCGCAAACAGTTCAAGAGAACAGGCACAGGGGTTAGACTCAGTGTAAACTGTGGCTCTATCTTTGGGTTAACCAAATCTTAGAGAGTCTCTAGGGTTAATTCTAATGGTGGCTGTGGGTCAGTTCTTAGTCACTGGATTATTAAGAGGTAGCACTTAGCAGTGACCTTAGCCTAGCACCTGGCACTAAGTACATGCTCCTTTACTGAGAAAACAGTGGGTTCCTTCTGTATCTCGGCCATTGTTCTTGAAGACAGATCCTTGCTGCCATGATATTTATAGGCTGATTGGGTAGAGCAAACACAGGGTAAACAAAAACACGAATGTTCTTTCAGGTAGTAATAGTACTATGAAGAAAATAGGATACAATTTGAGGTTCTGATAGCACATCACCAGAAGAGACCACATTCATTTCAGATATGAGAGACCATAGGGGCTTCCCTCAGGTGGCCAAGTTCAAGTTGGAACTTGGAGAGTAGACAGCTATCTTACCAGAGAAGGCAGGGGAAGACTGTTCTGAGATGCGAGCAATGCTAAGTTGAAGGCTCTCCACAGGCCTTGGATGATGACAACCACGAGGAGGATCACTTTTATTATTAAACTGGGAGTTGGGGCACTCAAGCGTCTCCGAATAGCTTGCCTTGGGGGAAAGCAGCTACCTCATTCACACTTCCCTCTCACTCGCTTCCTCCTCGCTGCAGCTCAGTCAGCAGGGACCTTTCCACCTCTCAGCCCGGGCTGGGAAGGGGCTTTCATCCGCTAACCCCCAAGATCAGACTAACTTGCAGGACCACGAGATAGCACTGGAGGTGGTCCAAGCACATCGGCAGAGACTCACTGGCAATTAAATCATGCTAAGACGTAACCGTAAGAAAATATGTGAAGAGAGAATTGTAACCATCCAAGGACACAGGAAACCACAACTCTGGCCTCAGAGCTGCATTCCTGGTACATCTAACACAGGTTCTTCTGCTATAGGATAAACTAAATAAATCAAGGGGCTCTTGAGATAGGTCAGGAATAAGCCTGTAATAAATTCCGTGGGACGTACTTGTCAGTGCCTTGCCTGGAAACCTCACTTCTTTGTGAAAATTAAAAAAAAAAAATCACTGAATGCTGTGAAGACGTGGCAGGAACTTGGGAGGGAGCTCCCCCCTGAATTTCTACCTAATTTTTGAGGAGGTAAAATAATTGGAGAAGTTGTGTGACAATTTGCCACATGTTGGATTCAAATGGGACCAAAAGAGTTTTCTTTCTGCACGTTCAACATCTACAGTTTTGCTAACTTACAAACAGCATGCCATTGCTCATCCGGGGCTTTTTTTTTTTTTTTTTTCAGTTGTTGAATTATTGGCTACTAGCACAAGGCACAAAGCAGGCCCTAAATAAAAGTAAGTTGAATTAATGAATGAAGAATGAACGAGATGGCTTTCACTCCTGTCCCTTTGCACATGTAACAGCTCTCACTTCCGGAGTGTTTCTTATGTGCTAAATGTTGTACATCGATGATCAAATTCCTGCCCAAGGTGTGAACACTGCCATCATTACTATCTTTATTTTATAGGTGAATGGCCTGAGCGGTGTTCACTGTCATTGCTGTGGCTGAGCAGTATCAACAGTCAGCCAATATTTATTGAGCACCAACTAAGTGCCAGGCATATACAGCTAGTGAGGAGCCAGAGTAGGTTTGCCGGACTCCAAATTTTATGCTCTTAACCAAAATGTTCTCCTTGGTCTGAATGGAGAATTCTGGAAGCCAAGTTTACAAGACTAAATTTGATTTAGCATTCCCACCGATCCCCTGGAATCTCAATGCTAGGCAAACAGGAGAAAGAGAAAGATCCTCATTGTACACACTCACATCGTCATCTGTGGCATATTTCTGCACAGCCACACGTGGTTATCTGAAAGGCCAAACTATTCATAGGCTGGTCTATGTTTTTCATTAAATCTAACAAGCATTTTCATTACAACATGCAGGCCATGCTTTAGAGCAATGATTTTCCATCTGGTAGCCAGACATTAGGACACATTTTATGCAACTAACTGGACGTGCTGCATGGATCCCTTGGGCCAGATTGAAACTGGAACTAGAACAAGTGTGATCTGTAGTCTTGCAGCAGTATTTCTAGGCTGAGAGATAAAGGCCAAAGAGATGGCCAGGCTCGCTCCATCTCCGCTTGCGTCAGGAAATCGCAGTTGTTAATTACAGTCATCTGGGCATTGTCTCGTGCCCTGGTACCTCCAACTTTTTCCTAAACAGCTTGAAAAATGTCCCCTATTTTTATTTCCCAGCCTTTGGGAATAAAATACAGTGAGAGAATTATTACTATGCCCAGATGCACATAGAGTCCCCCAAGTGGGTTTATATCAATAATTCTCAACTGGGGATAATTTTGCCCCCATCCCCGTCCTGCGTCAGGGAACTGACCATGTCTAGAAATATCTAGAGAGTGCTGATGACATCTGGGTGTTAACGCCAAGAATACCACTGCACATTCTGCAGTGTACAGCTCGGGGCCTGGAAGACAGGAAAGTACTGTTCATGGTAATTATAAGTTCTATTTGTTGAGCGATCATCTCAGGTTTAACCCTTTGCTAAATTGTTGTCACCCACTTTTTCAATCTTGAATTCACTCTTGTCTTTATTTCATCCAAGGCAGAAAACCCAGGCTCTGAGAAGTTCAGTAACTTGCCCAGAGGTCATAGGCCAAGAATGGCAAACTGGGATTCTAATCTAGAACTTACTGGTCCCAGGACACGTCACCATGTAACTGTATTAGACTTTATTTTACTTCCATTTGGCCGGGCCCCGTGGGTGCTGAAGACCTTCCCCAGCCTGGTGGGAGAAGGCTTCAGATCAGATACAGAAAACTGTCAATATCAGCCCTAGAAACTGCTCTTTCTTCCCCTTCCACATTCTCTCTGGGGAGGGATGAGGCAACAACCCTCTGCTCGCCACACTCAACTTGTGCCCAGCAGACGGTGGATCTCGGCTGGGGACCATTTCAGCTCCCAGAGGACAGGCTGTCACAACTGGGAGCTGGCATTTGGCATCAAGTGAGTAGAGGCTGGGGGTGTTGCTCAAGATTTTGCAAAGGACTGGAAAGGCCGCAAAAGGAAGAACTAATGGATCTGAACGTCAACAGTGGGAGGCAAAGTGCAAGATCAGGCCCTGAGGAGCAAGCCAGCTTTTTTTTTTTTTTTTTTTAATTATTTTTTTGACAGGCAGAGTGGACAGTGAGAGAGACAGAGAGAAAGGTCTTCCTTTGCCGTTGGTTCACCCTCCAATGGCTGCCGCAGCCGGCGCGCTGCGGCCGGCGCACCGCGCTGATCCGATGGCAGGAGCCAGGAGCCAGGTGCTTCTCCTGGTCTCCCATGGGGTGCAGGGCCCAAGCACCTGGGCCATCCTCCACTGCACTCCCTGGCCACAGCAGAGAGCTGGCCTGGAAGAGGGGCAACCGGGACAGAATCCGGCGCCCCAACCGGGACTAGAACCCAGTGTGCCGGCGCCGCTAGGTGGAGGATTAGCCTAGTGAGCCGCGGTGCCGGCCAGCAAGCCGGCTTTTAAGCCCAGTAGTCTCCCTCTAACTGGCAGTTCCACCTGTGGTTTCAGTTACCTGCAGTCAACAGTTGAGTCCAAAAGTATTAAACGGAAAACTCCCCGAAGAAATAACTGGCACATTTTAAATCTCACGCCATTTTGATTAGTACGATGAAATCTTACATCATCCTGCTTCGTTTTGCCAGGGACGATCATGTCCTAGTCTGGTGTATCCACACAGTACACACTACCCTCCCATTAGTCACTTACTAACTGCCTTGGTTATCAGATCAGCTTTCGTGGAAAAACAGTGCTGTGTCAAGTAACCTGTGTTTTACTTAATAACGGCCCCAAAGTTCAAGATTAGCGATGCGGGCACTTCAGATGTGCAGGAGAAGCCGGAAAGTTCTTCCTTTAAAGGGAAAGGTGCAAGACATGGACTTGATCAGGGAAAAGGTTGCTATGATCTACTGTAAGCACAGATCTTCTGTCCACGAAACTGTGACGAAGGAAAAAGAAACTGGTGCTAAGTTCTGTCATCACATCTCAGACTGCAAAAGCCATGGCCACGGGGCATGGTGAGAACTTAGTGAAGATGTGGCTTTAGGTATCCATGGGGGAGGGTTTGGCATTTATTTCTCACATAAAGGGGAGCTCTGTCCTCCATTCACCCCACTTCTGATAACAGCTTCTCATCCTGCTTTGCGACCCCCACATGCAGCCCATGTAATTCTAGAGGATGGCTAGCTCCATCCCCACCTCCAAGGGGGGCAGTTCTGCACTCGACTCCAGGGGCATCCTATTTCTCTGGCAAAAGTGATAGGTTGAGCCGGCGCCGCGGCTCACTAGGCTAATCCTCCGCCTGCGGAGCCAGCACCCCAGGTTCTAGTCCCGGTCGGGGCACCGGATTCTGTTTCGGTTGCTCCTCTTCCAGTCCAGCTCTCTGCTGTGGCCCGGGAGTGCAGTGGAGGATGGGCCAAGTGCTTGGGTCCTGCACCCCATGGGAGACCAGGAGAAGCACCTGGCTCTTGGCTTCGGATTGGCACAGCACGCTGGCTGCAATGCACTGGCCGTAGTAGCCACTTGGGAGGTGAACCAATGGCAAAAGGAAGACCTTTCTCTCTATCTCTCTCTCTCTCTCACTGTCTAACTCTGCCTGTCGAAAAAAAAAAAAAAAAAAAAAAGAAAGTGATAGGTTGGGCAGTGCCAGCATGTCCAATTAGATGTGATGAAATGCTGACTAGAACTTCTGAGTCAGGCCAGGTCTTTGAGACTGGACTTAATCCTGAGAGGACATGAAGCTGAGGCTGTGGGAGACCATGTGGTCACTACGAGGAGACAGACTACATCAGGATGGAGCCAACGTAGTAGAAGTGGACCAGAGAAAGAGAGAGAGAAAAGTCAAACCTTTGTGCTACAATTTGATGCTTTGAACAAGCAATACCTGAAGCCAGCAAATCTTGGTTTTTTGAGTTGCACAAGTCAGTAAATCACCTCTTTCATCCATTTAGGGTTAGGCTAACTCAACACCCTTCCCTTTGAAGCAACAGCACAAATAACTTTCATTGAAAAGCAAAAATAAAAACACATTTGCAAATTCCTTCACATTTTCTACAAGAGAGTTCATAATACAAGTAAACCTGGGGCAAATGGGCAAATACTAGAAGTCAGAATTTTCCTGACAAGGGGAGGGGTAGCTAAGACAATGGCCCCAGGCTATTCATAACATGAGAAAAAGTTAGCAGCCCGGCCTTCCAGAAGCTCAGGCACAGAGAGAAGCAGGGTACCCTAGCGAGAGCTGAATCTTCAGGGTTCAGCTGTCAGGAGTCTGGGTGTTGTGGGAGAGCAGCGGCACTTTTGACAACTGTCATGAGGAGGTCCAGGTGGCAAATCAGACTTACGGAGACTTGTGTGCAAGGTTAGCAGGACTGTGCCAGGCACATGTATAGCAATAGGGAGAGAAAGGCCCATGTACTGCCTCTTGGGTAAACTTGATAATAGAACTTCTCGACATAGAGGAATCATCAAAAGAATATTCCAGGGGGAACAATGTTCTAATTTTCATCAAGGACCCACATATTAGACTTCTACCCAAGGGCAGAATCTCAATGACGTTCAAGGGGGCTCACGTACTAGAAGTGGTAGACAAGATGTTCTAGTAGGTTCTTGGTGAAATGTTTTTAAAACTGAATAATCACCAGACTGTTTCCAATAAGGATGACAATGAAAGCTAGCATACCAAACATGGGATTTAGTGAATTCTATTGCTTATCCAGAGGTCACCCAACATTTCTTGTAAAGGATCACAAAATAAACATATCCAGGTTTTCAGAGTCCAGCCAGTCTCTACTCATACATTCAGTTCTGCCACTGTAGGGCAAAAGTATCCTTAGATATTATGTTAATTAATGGATGTGGCTGTGTTCCAATAAAACTTTACTTATAAAAACAAGTACAGGGGCCAGCGCTGTGGCGCAGTAGGTTAATCCTCTGCCTGCGACATCAGCATCCCATGTGGGCACCAATTCTAGTCCCGGGCTGCTCCTCTTCCTATCTAGCTTTCTGCTATGGCCTGGGAAAGCAGTAGAAAATGGCCCAAGTGCTTGGGCACCTGCACCCACATGGGAACCCGGAGAAAGCACCTGTCTCCTCGCTTCAGATCTGCACAGCTCTGGCTGATGCGGCCATTTGTGGGGTGAACCAACGGAAGGAAGACCTTTCTTTCTGTCTTTCTCTCTCACTGTCTGTAACTCTACCTCTCAAATAAATAAATAAAATCTTAAAAAAAGAAAAAAAAAAGTACAGAGGGGCCAGTGCTGTGGTGCAGAGGGTTATAGCCCTGGCCTGCAGCACCAGCATCCCATATGGGCACTGGTTCAAGTCCCGGCTGCTTCACTTCCGATCTAGCTTTCTGTTATGGCCTAGGAAAACAGTATAAGATGGCCTAAGTCCTTGGGCCCCTGCCCCTGTGTGGTAGACCTGGAAGAAGCTCCTGGTCCTGGTTTTGGTCTGGCCCAGCTCTGGCCATTGCAGCCATTTGGGGAGTGAACCAGTGGATGGAAAACCTCTCTCTCTGGCTCTATGTCTCTCTGTAACTCTTTCAAATAAATAAAAATAAATAAAAAAAATATAACAAGTAGGGAGCTAAATTTGGCCCAAGGGCTGTAGTTTGTTAACCACCAGCTTAATCGGAAATAAGTTTAAAAGAAAGTGAGTGAATTTTTTTTAAATTTATAATACATGTTGTATATGGGTACAGTGAAATTCCTGAGAGAGTTTGGTGAGAGTTGAAATTTGGTGAAACCTGTATTGGATCCTGTGCTTTCAGTATTATTCATAATGATGATTGCCTAATAATGAATTATTTACTCTTTTATTTAGGGTGTGTTTGTTGAGTGTCTATTATGTGCCAGAACACTGTACAAAGCCTTGTGATTTCAACTGTGAATAAGATAGGCATGGATCTTCATGAATTTTGCCCAGAGTTGTAAGAAAATAGTTATAGTGGGAAAATAAGGGAGGCTTCTCTGAGGACACAATCCATAAGCACACTCCCAAAGGATGAGAGGAAAACAGCCATGTGAGAAGCCAAGGGAATAGATTCCTAGAAAATGAGGGGAAAGCCATTGCTCTGAGGCATCAGAGAGCTACCGGGAGCTGCTTCAGCAGGGCTGAGCCCGCCCTGGGGCACAGGCAGAGCAGCTCACACAATGTGGGGAAAGTAAGCAGGGGCTAGACAGGCCATGGTCAAAGTCATGGAAAACATGGGCTGCTTTAAGCAGAAGAAAGACTTACTCTTCACTTCTCTGTAGCCAGTGGGCTACTGGGGAACAGCTTCCAAGCCCAAGTCAGAGCAAAGCTGCAGTAGCAGTGGCATCCAGCACTGGAGGAGTTCTCACTGCATCAAGGCTGCGCTCATCACTGCGAGTGTCACCTGTGAGATTCTCCCAAGAGTCCATCAGAGGGGACACAGATACTTCTTCCTATTTTACGAAACAGAAACTGACAAGCTCAGGGATATATTAAGAGGGCCATGTTCCCACACCTGGTAAGCAGCAGAGCCAGGAGTGATTCATGTCTACATCACTCCAAGGGTTAAACTCTAATCTTCTGTGGGTAAGGGTTGGAGATCTACAGCCCCAGAGCCGAATCCCACCCACTACTTATTTTGTGAATAAAGTTTTATTGGAAAACAGCCTTTTGCTGCTTTCTAGCTGTAAAGCTACTACAGAGACCACAGGATGAAGAAAGCAGCAGAAAATACAAACGCCATGGCCCTTGGCAGGCAAGTTTTGCCAACCCCCGGTCTCTGCGAGCCTGAGGTTCTTTCTTGCCAGGAGAGTGTCCAAGTAAGTGTAATGTGACTAAGTGACTTTGCCATCAGTCTCCCCACCCCAGAGGGGAGTTCTGCTGCTTCTTAGACTCCTTCCCACTCTGTTCTATGCAGCGTTTTATTCTAACTGAGGGCTTCCAAATAATTTGTAAAAAATGTAGCACGAAACAAACTAGGCCTGGGAAAGGAGTGTTTGCAAGCGGGTTTCAGAAGGAGCCAAGGACGCAGCATGTGATAGGTAGCCCCACACAAGGGAATACTGCTCCCTCTCCCCAGGGCTAAGGTTTCTCCCACGAGGAACACTTTGTTTGTTAGGCTGTCTTGAGGGAGACAGACTAGCAACCGACACACTTGCTCTGTCCAACAGGTCGGTCAGCAACTCACGGGGGATGATTTCATTGACTGATGAAACGCCACCTGCTCGTGAGCACTGAGACAGAATGAATCCTGGCTTCGGGTTTCAGCTGACGCCTATCTAACCCGGTTTACACACCTCAAACTGGCTGTGACCACACAGAATGACAGCTAGGCTGGCGTCCAATGCTGCCACGGTCCCCTTATACAGAACCAGAACCGCATCAAGAGGCCTTCCCTGGTGAGCCCACAGAAGCACCAGCTCTTAGTGCACCCAGCATCTGAGCCACACCACGATGAAGTGCAATGCTGTCTTCACATCCACAGTGTCTACACTGGGAAAGTGGTACTTTCTTGCTTCAAACACCCAAGTTAAGGGGATGCATGGATATTTCAACGAGGGTGTTTGTTTGGCATCTAAAATATAATCCAATTGCAATTTTTAAAATTCAAGACATATACGCAAACAGAGAGAGAGTGCCCATCTGCAGGTTTGCTCCCAAATACCCACAAAGGCCAGGGCTGTGCTGGGGCTGAAGCTAGGAGCCAATAACAAATCCGGGTCTTTCACGTGAGTGACAGGGATCAATGACATAAGCCAGCTCCTGCTGCCTCCAAGAGCCGCATTAGCAGGGAGCTGGGCTCGGCAGAGCAGTCAGGAATCAAACCCAGACACTGCAAGATGGGACGTGGGTGTCTCAACCCTTGTCTTAACCACTAGGCCAAATGCCTGCACCCATGCTGCAAAACGCATTGAGCAAAACCAGACTCTAAATGAGTGGTTAAAGGGGTAGATCATTCTAAAACACGACTTGAGCCACCTTGAACCTGTGGCTTTGCTTCCAGCAGACAGGCAAGCTCACATCAGACGAAAGGCACACAACCTGAAGAGCAATCGATGGTCGATAGTGGCCCGGCTCCTTCCAGGCCAGCACGGGTGGGAAACCCAGCCAACCTGCACTTCCTCCACCAATGTGGCCATTATGCCACCAGCGCTGTTCTTTCTTAAAATCAACTCCCTTCTTAAACAAATATATTTGAATGGTAAATTTTATATTATAACTGACAGCGAACATCTAGTGATAATAGCTGCAAAATTGCTGCTTTGATGTGGCTCTCATTTTTTATAAATATTACACATTAAAATAAATACAATTAAATTGCTAAGAAGTTTATCTGTGTACCATTTAGAAAGCCACCGTGTACCATCGGGGAATTTGGAAACACTCTCCAAAGGGAATATAAAAATTCATACATGTAAACACTATTTGATACTAGAAGTATTTTATTATTTGAATTAAATATTAAATATTAAGTGGCATCAAGTGTGGATGTGTGCTTTGTTATGGAGAAAACATGACATGTGTAAAACAAACTAGCAAACAGAAAGCAAAGTAAAACTGGAGGCAGAATCCACACAGCTTGCAAGTGAGGGCGTGCAAACACAGCATTCGTGACTTACTACCTCAAACTGGAGGCTCCACAAAACCTTTGTGTATTCTGCAAATCCTAGGCAAAAATTAATTGCTGCAAGTTGTCATAAGACACTGAAGAAGCCACCCCAAAGTGCACCTGTGCTTGTGGGCTAAGCACAAGGCCAGAGCCCACACTCAAGGCAGGCGGCTGTCAGTGGTCTTGGCAGGTGGGGAAGTAGTGCACCTCGGTCTCTCGCAGGAGTTTTCCACTCCAGTCCAGACCAAAGTCCCACGTGAAGTGTGCTGCTTACAGTCTTTCAGTGGGAAGGAACTTCTTACCTGTGTATTGTGGCCTCCAGACACCTGCCCACCCAAGCCCTGCGGAACCCACCCCCGCTCTACTCACGAAACCCAGAAAACTCGCCTCCCTGGTGCTCCTGGGAGCTCCTCCAGCCTTTCTCACCGTGGCCTGTGCACTTACATGCAGGTCCCAGTAACTGGAAGGTTCTTCACACGGGCAGCTTATTCTTACCCTTGGAGCTCACCTACAATCGCACATTAGCAGGGAGTCCTCACGTGGCCTGGCCACTTATGATATGACTTCCTATCTCCAGCACTTACTGCTCCATGAAAACCACGCTTCCTTGCTTAAATGGCTAACGTCCATCTCTGCCACTAGGTTCTGCAGTCCTTCAGGGTGGATCTGTTCTTGGTCTCTATTTTATCTGCATTGCCTGGCAGGTTACAGATCCTCCACGGGGCTTTGCTGAATACGGGAACGGATTTATGAAGCCCAGCTTTTCAAAGCCTTGGAAAAACCCAGATTCATTACTTTCCACTCCAGAGCAGAGGGCGGATTCCCCTTTTAACTGACTTGCCTGCCTGCAAGTTGGAAAACTCTGCTAACAAAGAATCCTATTGGTGTACCCGTCACTGCCGGCTCCAACAAGTTCGCTTCATTTTTTTTTCCTGTCCATGTGGGCTCCGCTGGGGCCGCCTGGATGTGCCACGTATGTTTTATGAGCTAACATTTATTTTCGACACTTTGGCCCATCGGACATGATCTCGTGAGCCCGCTCTCTCGGCTGACATGCTGTTGAACATAATGGGGAGGTTTAAAAAGGCGTCACGGAGGAGCAGAGTGGGTTGCAGAGTGCCAGGGGCGAGGAGGAGCAGGGGGAGGGGACCGACAGAAGCTTCTGGCAGCTCAGGCGCTGTCGCTGCCCTGCACAGTCCCGGCCTGCGCCTCCACGCCGGGCAGGAATGCAGATCAACCTAATTGGAACTCGGTGCTCCCAAGACAACCAGAAATCCAACATTTCCCAGACGGAGTGGGAACCTCCCGGCCAGGTGAGCAGCGCCGGGTCTCCGAGTTGCCGAGTGTATCCTGGATGGAATCCACAGGCCCTGGAGATTCCGAAACACGCTCTTTCTCAGACAGAGCCTTCAATTAATTACGGAAACGAAGTTGTTGCCGGGCATAAATCAGACACTGAAAATCCGCCATACGTCAACCCCTAGTGGAATTCACGTGGGGAAAGCGAAGGTTTTAAAGGTTTCTGAAAGCCATAAAATCTCCATTTAGATAGAAACCTTTCCTTTTTTTTTTCCTGTTTTTAAAATTTAGTTATTCATTTGCACTTTGGGAACCAACTCGTCAATTCAGCAGAACAAAGGCACCTACATGTTGACATTTAAACATTGTTGGGAATTCGTGCCAGAGGGTGGACAGCCAAAGCTGAGATCCCCAATTCGGTTCAAATCCCTTATTCATTTAATGCCAACTCTTTGCTGGTGCGTTATGGGCAGAAACAATCAAACCCTTCCTGGGCCTTGAATGTTTCCTTCGTAGAACTCAAGAAAACTAGCCATGGCAACTTCCTGCTGAGGTCATGCTGTTAACGTGTCATCCCGGTAGACTGTAGACTCTACAAGGGCAGCGGTGACTCTGCACGTCCTCATGACATTCAAATTCCCAGTGTCTAAGCCAGTGCCTGGCACACAATAAGCTCTCCCACGAAACCTCAGTGTCTTCCCTGGAGAACCTCATTGCCCAGTAGGAAACAGATCAGAAGACAAAGGGACTGCAGCCATGGAGTGCTGAGACCTTGGATCAGAGCCTGCCCAGGCTACGATGGGGCAACGAGGAGGAAGCCTGACTCCACTCAGTGGGGTCACGGAACACTTCCAAGGAGGGGGAAGTCCAAGTGAATTTTTTTAAAAAAAACATTTATTTAATTGAAAGGTAGAGATACAGAGAGTGAGAGAGAGAGAGAGAAAGAGAGAGAGAGTCATGCATATGCTCGTTCACTCCCCAGGTGACTGCAATGGGTGGAGCAGTGCTGATCTGAAGCCAAGAGCCAGGAGCGTCTTCTGGATCTCCCACATGGGTGCAGGGGCCCAAGGACTTAGGTCATCTTCCACTGCTTTCCCAGGCTACAGCAGAGAGCTGGATTGGAAGAGGAGCAGCCGGGACTAGAAATGGTGCCCCTATGGGATGCTGGCACTACAGGCGGTGGCTTCACCTGCTATGTCAGAGTGCCGGCCCCTGAAGTGAATTTTAAAAGATGATGCTAGATAGATGGAACAGTTCAGGAAAAGGGGTTTAAGAAAGAATGATTTTGTTCCTTTACCTGGACCTTTAGTCGGAAAATTAGCAAGGTAGACTTTTAGCAGAACTGCAAGTACAAAGTCTTTGATTATCCCAGAGCTAAAGAGATGCACTTGTCTTCAGATCTGAGCCATCCAGAAGAGAGAGGGATGCAGCCAATCCTATCACAATGTGTTACTGTTATATAAGTCTCTACTAATCATCAATTTATAGACCTCCCATATATTTTTTCCTAAAGATTCAGAAGAAGCCACTAAGATGTGCCCAAGAAAACTGAAAGAGAAAGTCCCTTCCAAAGGTTTTATTTTGTGCTGAAAGTCCTTGCCAGTCTCGGTTCCTGAACCTTCCGTCAATAGAGACACAAGTCAGAAGCACAGTTACAAATAAGTCCATGCACTCAGCCAAGAAGAAGGGGTCCTCAAGATGCAATCAAGACATCTGTGCTCTTTGAAAAGTGTCCAACAGCTGCATCAAGAAGTCTGTATTCTGGTGATCCATTGTCAGAACGAAAGCATCAATAGTTGGTGCCAAGCATCTCCGATGTGTAACTCATAAATAGCTGTAGACTGCCCAGGGACTTGCGCGAGCAGGCCAGTGATCTGCATTTGGGGAACGCTACACGAGAGGGGACAGGTGTAGGCTTAGCTTTTGAAGTTGAAGTCTCCCCAAGACATCCTGACGCTGGGATGAGAAACACCTGGTGCTGGGCAAGAAGCGTCCCCAGTCCTTCTCTGTAATCGTGCAAGGCTGCTTCCCAATGAAGGGCAGGCGGCGCAGCCACGTGGGGGCCTGTCGCTGTGAGTGCTGCTCCTGTGCATCTCCGTGACTTCTTCCTTCCTCAGCACACCCTCCAGGGAATGCTGTAACGTGGAGCCCTCCACTCCGACCCTGGCATCTTCTGTCATCACCTCGCTCTCTTTCTCCCTACCATTTCCCACCTAACACAGTCCCTGGGTTACGTATGCATCTGCATTTTCTTTGTCTTTCCTGAAGTGAATTTTTCTTTTTTAATTTGAGAGGTAGAGTTGCAGACAGTGAGAGGGAGAGACAGAGAGAGAGGTCTTCCATACGTTGGTTCACTCCCCAAATGGCCGCAATGGCCGGAGCTGTGCTGATCTGGAGCCAGGAGCTTCTTCCAGGTCTCCCACGTGGGTGCAGGGGCCCAAGCACTTGGGCCATCTTCTACTGCTTTCCCAGGCCATAGCAGAGAGCTGGCGTGGAAGGGAACAGCTGGGACTAGAACTGGTGCCCATATGGGATGCCGGTGCCGCAGGTAGAGGATTAACCTCCTGCGCCACAGCGCCAGCCCGGAAGTGAATGTTCTCAGGCTACAACACCTGAGTGCTTGGCTCGCGGCTCCATCTCCAGCTTCTGGAAGGACTGGCAGAAAATAAGCCCTAAATACACACAGCCTCGCCTCGCCTGGCATCTCCGTGGCTAGGGCAGGTTTTTGAGGCGCAGGGGTTTTGGCCAACAGGGTACCACACAGAGCAAGCAACAGCATGAAGGACCGTTCCTGACAGTCGATTCCTCCAGACACCACTTTCAAGGGGCCGATGGGGTGGATATATTTGGGGATGATTCATTCAAACCACATCTCTGCTTGTCTAAGAACTGGCACCTCCACAGGCCCTAGGAGGCTGCACTCAGCATGCATAAGGGTCTGAAAGAAGACCACCCAGGGAGAGCCAGACTTGTGGTAGGAATGACTCAGGGATCCAAACAAATCCGAATGAAGACGTGGAGACTTGAGGCAGCAGGTGGAGACCTTGAGGGACGTGTGGGGGAAGATGCTAAAGACGCACAATGGCCAGGTTGTGGGCCCTGCCTGGCCCTACCCAGCCTGAAGTCCAGCTGCTCGACCTTCACCCCATTCCCTGTCCATGCAAGGGTCCACTCAGACATCTGATCATCACTGCTTGGTTGCTGGCACTTACTTTCCTTTGAAAAGGGCTATTCTTCCTAATGATCCAAAGAGCCTTGATTGTAACCGGAAGTGGGCACCCAGCACCGCCCCACAAGGAAGACACAATGAGATCAGAAGCCACGGCTTTTGTGCAAGGAGGCTGAAGCCACTGGAGAAATCAGGACAAGAAATCCCTGGAGACCAAGCCTGGGCCACAGCACAGCGACACGAGGCCTCGGGAGATGGTGATTGGGTATAGTTGATCGGGAGAGGACAACCTGAGAAACCCTCATGAAGGTCTGCTTGGCTTTGGAGTCTGTGCCTATACATAACCAAGGAGGCCTGAATCTCCACCATTCACCTAGCTCCACAGGAAGCATTACGTAGGCCACTCACAGAGACTTAAAGGAGTCCTAATTCAGTAACGTGCATAACTCTGTCGCTAGGTACCTTTTCGCCCCCGAGGTTCAGGTGGCACAGTAGTTATGACCATGAACTCTGGACTATGGGCTTGAATCTGAACTTTGTGCCTTACCCTGGGAAAAGTCCTTGCCCTCTTTCAAGGGCCTTCATTTCCTTATCCATAAGAGGAAATAACAACACTCTGTGTACAATATATACAGAGTATTTGATGTAAGGTCTAACATGTAAATAAGTGCTCAAAAAATGATCCCGCTGAATATCGAGGTTACATTTGGAACTCTTCCCACCATGTAGACACTACTTGGTTTGCTTCATCTACAGCCTGCACGTGTCAGATTCTCCACGGTGTGGTGAGCTGTGCATTGTTACTACTTAACAGACATATTACAAGGCAGCGCGGGGTTAAGTCTTTCATATGCACGATAAGGCAGATAGCACCATCCCACTTGAGAGACAGGAGAGGACACTCAGTGGGGTTACTTGGCTTGCTTTATGCCTCAAAATCTAGTAAATGATAATTAGTGTCTACAGCAGAAAAAAACTAGCCACTTACATTCTTAATAAATCACTTTAGCAGAAGCTAAATGTTTGTTTGAACCTTGCCTTTTGTCTTGGTCAAAGGTATTTGCAAATGAGAAGCATGAACAAAACTTGACTTCTGGTTTTCACAGATGGAATGGGTGCTTACAGAACACAGGAAAGAAAGAAGGAAGCAAGGCAGGGAGGGAGGGAGGGAGGGATGGGGCAGGGAGGGAGAGAAGGGAAGAAGGTTGAAAGGAGAAAAACAAGAGAAGGAACAAACAAGGACAAAGGAAGCGATAAATGAATGAAACATTGAAATTAAAAGTCATTCTTGTTCTGAAGTGCTCACCTAGAGTCAGGATGCTCCCGACTAATCAAACAGGTAGAAGTATGGTTGGCAAATGTGTCATTTGCCTCTGTATGCATGACAGCATTGTTCAGCTTTAGCTAGTGACACATTCTTTGGTTGAATCTCTCAACACAACTAATGCCAAAACAGTGAAAAATCTTAGTGGGAAAAAAACCCCACAACAGAACCATGTCTGCCTGAATATCAAAATTATTCCAAACACTCTAATATAATATAATTGCAGCACAAAAATAATTTCAAGAGTTCTCTGCAATCCATCATAAGCAATTTAACCAATATATAAACACTCACTGTTGATTCCAGGACTTAAAATGAACCAGGATGACTGAAATGAAAATCTTTATAGAGTAATTGCTACGTCTTTTGCCTTGCTGTGGTTTGCCTGGGCTATATGATTTCTATAGTTACAGAAGTGATATTGCTACTTAAGATAAATTTGATTAATGTTTATTCTGTGGCAGGCATTATGAAAAACACCTTAGTTATGTTATTTAATTTTTAATACTATTTTGATAGTTGCTTTAATCAGAGCGTCTAAAGAACAAAATAATAATAAAGAAGGCTCATGATTTCACTCGACAAAACAAATGACATTACTAAGCAAAAGTTTTTTAAAAAGGCAATAAATGCTTTATAATTAAAGAGTTCAAATAGAAAAGAAAAATGGTACAAAAAATATAGACATAAAAGCAACACCACATTCTCTATTCCACAAAGTCACTACTGCTCACTAGAAGTTTTTCTATTTTTTTCCAGGACAAAAAGAAACAATATTCCCTACTACCTCATTGATATTTGTCTTCATGAAAAGTCTATAAGGTGTGGCTGGTGCTGTGGCGTAGCAGGTAAAGTTGCTGCCTGCAGTGCCGGCATCCCATATGGGTGCCAGTTCTAGTCCTGGCTGCTCCACTTCTGATCCAGCTCTCTGCTATGGCCTGGGAAAGAAGCAGAAGATGACCCAAGTTCTTGGGCCCCTGCACCTGCATGGGAGACATGGAGGAAGCTCCTTGGCTCCTAGCTTCAGATCAGCTCAGCTCTGGCCATTACGGCCATTTGGGGAATGACAAAGAGGATGGAAGATGTCTCTTCCTCCTTCCCTCTGCCAATGCCTCTCTGTAACTCTGCCTTTCAAATAATAAAATAAATAAATATTTTAAAAGAAGCCCATAAGGGAATGCCTATTGTTGTGTCCAATTTACAGATGAGGAAACTGACACCTCAATCAGTTCAGTGCTGCCTAACGTCTCATAGCTGGTACAAATGACAGCAGGGTTCGATGACGCAAGCCCAGGATTCAGTAATCTGATCACATCTGACAGCCATCTTGTGGCTCTTTCTGGCATGGGCAGCAACAAAAAGGAAGCAGACACAATGAATAAAGGACTGGCAGCCTTGATCACAGGGGGCCAATCCGCACAAGTGTGACACTTCAAAATAATCTTTTGCCAGCCTATTAATTTAGAAAGTATTGACGAATCTAAATAGATGTGCTAGCCTTACAAACAATGTCTTGCTTACTTACATAGAGAATGCAACCCTTTGGGACACTCAAGTGAAAATATTATTGATAAACACTTTCAGGGGTGGACAGGCAAACACAAGGGCATAGAGTTCAATGGGGCACCAGACAACTGCACAGCCTGCTCACTCTAAGTGCAAGCACACAGAGAATTCAACTGTACAAAAACACCGGAATTTGTATTTACACAGACACCTGTTTCAGAGGCAGGGAGAGAGAGGGAAAGAGAACTCCCATCTGCTGATTCACTAATGCCTGCAACAACCAGGTCTGGGCCAGGTGGAAGCTGGGAGCTGGAAACTTATTTCTCCCATGGGAGTGTTAGGGACTCAAGTACTTGAACTGTCACTGTTGCCTCTCAGGGTCTACTCTGGCTGGAAGCTGGACTCAGGGGGAGTTGGAGCTGTGGATCAACGCCAGGCACTCTGATGTGCTGTGTCTTAACCACGAGGCCAGACACCCACCCCAAGACACCTGCTAGATCTGCTCATTTTACAGACGGAAGGCTACGGTGTCTGGTGGGAGCAATTTTGTCAACCTTTGGGAGAATGGGAGAGTTCTCGGGCCTCCAACGCCACCTTGCAGAGTTTACTGCCACTAAGTGCCAAATATCTGGCACTGCCTCAACTGAGTCCAGCCTGCCCCATTTCTAAAATTCCCACCTGAGAAGAGTTTAAAGCCTAGTCAAGCTCTCCAACACAACGTCAAACAAGATCTGGCCTGGACAATTTCTTAGGAATTACTACTTTAAGCACTCGGCAGTTTTGCATAAGGGACTTTTGTGATTTCATAGAAGAGAGCACAAGTGCTCCACACCCACGCAAAACCAACCCTCACTAAATAGATGCTCCACGATTTAGAGGGTGCATGTCTCCAGCGTTTCCAGCACACTTTGCAGCTGCCATGTTGGGAAAAGGCTACTAATGAAGGAATAACCAGAGCCCAGGAAGTCCTTTAAGAATTTTAAAAAAGTGTTTGTCCAGCTAACACAATATTTTCCAAAAGTAATGTAATCTTGCTTAAAATGTAAAATAACACTAAATGAATACCTCTTAAGATGCTCTAAAATTGAGATGACTATCTTCCTAGCATGTAGTAGGTACTTGATGCAATCAGTGCGTTCTACACAGGTAATTACTTTTACTACTAATGGTGCCTCCCACTTGGTGAGGAAGATAAGAGGCTCAAACTCCACTTAATCACGAGGCTGCTTTATTGCTGCTCCACCACCTGCTGTGGTAAAACAATTCGCTTGCTCTGTTCAGCACTCTCACAAATGAGAAAAATTTATTAACATGTGAGTAGAATGGGACCGACTTAGGATGTACAGAGGGGGATAACCTACATGGTTTTAAAAATACACAGACCATTCAAATACTTGCATGGGTCACCTTGAATTAAGGTCTTTCTGGAAAATTCTTATTGTCATAACGTGGAAACTGGATGGCAACAATTGTCCAGTTCAATGTTGTTTGAAGCTATGCAGAGGGAGTGGGAACAAAACAAAACAAAGGAATTAAATGGGCATGGAATCACTGATGGGTGACCTTGGATAAGTTACTTGTCTTTGCTTATTTTCTTCTTTGTAGAATAAAAATACAAGGGGTCTTCATAAAGCTCATTGAAAATGGGTATTACAAAAAAAAGCATGGATTTTAAAATGTTTGTGCTCAAATGAACTTTTAATTTCATTTATCCACGAATGTTTAGAAGCACCCTAGTATTTGCTCCATCCTTATTTTTTGTCAGTTCTGCTATAAGGCTCATGAATATTTCTAAAAAGGACTACACTTTTCCAAATCACACAGTAACAACCACAGGGCTTATAGGGACGCACAATGTCAGTGACATATAATAAAGATAGGGACCCAGGAAAAACAGTAGCACCACTGGATGCATTTTTTTTTCTTTTAAGATTTACTTATTTATTTGAAAGTTAGAGTTACAATGAAGGAAATGCAGAGGCAGAGAAAGAGAGAGAGGTCAGTCTTCTATCCACTGGTTCACTCTCCAAACACCTACAACGGTTGGGGCTATGCCAGGCCAAAGCCAGGAGCCAGAAGTTTCATCTGAGTCTCCCACATGGATACTGGGCCCCCAGGACTTGAGCCAACCTTTTCTGCTTCCCCAGGTGCATTAGCAGGAAGCTAGATTGGAAGAGGAGCAGCAAGGACTTGATCCAGTGCCCTTATGGGATGCCGGTGTGACAGGCAGCAGCTTTATTGGCTATGCTACAGCACTAGCCCCTGGATGCATGTTAAATGGCTAAGACAGTACATAAATACCATGATCAACATGGCACCTTGTCTTGAGAAAGGCTCAAGGAAGTGGATGTCCGAAAGGGCTGCAGCCTGTGAGTCACTGTGAACTTCAAGGAGGAGAATCCTTGTAAACCCAGCAGGAAGTTGGGACACAAGGAAGGGGTGGGGGTAGCTTGGAGCACGCCTGCTGAGCTGAGTGGATGGGGTGTGCACATTTGCTTTTGTGTATCTCCACATGGCCTGCTTCAGCTGCGTTTTCTCTTTCTCACAAAGACACACATACACAAATGCAAATGCAAATGTATCAGTCATGTTGGAACAAATTCCTATTTTCAGAACAGGTGTTTTAGCAGGCAGGCTGCGTTAGGAGATCAAACACGCTAATGTTGGTAAACACGGTTACCCAAGAAGGCTCCTCCTCCATTAATCTCCATGGCTGCCCCCATTAAAGTGGGGTCATATTCAGTCCCAGCCTCAAGGTGGGTGGATTTAGGGAAAGGTTGTTCATCCCTTTGCTGCTCCGGGTTACTCTGAAGGGATCTCCTGCAATGTTACTAGAGGACTAGATGCATTTGCTAAATGTCTGCAACACTGTACCTTTGTCCTTGCCGACAACAACATAATTTCCTGAAAAGAAATTAACAATCAAGCTAGGAAACACCATCTTCTTCCTTAAATCAATGTTGAAAACTCTGTAGGAAGTTAAGAATTTAGCTACCCTTGGAGGGAAAATTGGAATTACTATTCACAATGTTGGATCAGCACTGGAGAAGGGCAGACCAATTTCTCTCCAGAGCCTTTTAGTAAGTAATAGTAGATAACATATATAGGGCTCTCTGTGTGTCTGGCCATGGAAGAGCTCTGGATATATTAGCTCATCTTAGATTCAAATCATTCTACGTAATTGCTTTTTAGTCTTGATGTTTCTAATCAAATTAAGTAAGCTGAACAAGTTTAGAAATGCAGTCAGATTTCCAGTTTGCCAGGCAGCGAGTTTTCACGCACAACAACTAGAAGAAACGAAATAACCCAACTTGGGCCTCAGGGTCAGACCAATCAGAATCCTGGCTCCACTTACGGGACACAAGAATCAACCTCTGTAGCCCTCAGAATCCTTTCTGTAACAGAGGTTAATAACAACTATCTATCGGTGTTGCCGTTAATATTAAATGAGGCAAACCGTGTTGAGTGGTGAGCAGGCTATCAGGCACAGAGTCAGCACTCAATAAGTGGCAGTTTTTATTTATATCATTATTAGCACTTTATAATCAGTATGAGGCTAGTTGATATTCACCTTGTTAGGAATACTGGCTCTTAATGTATCTGTTTGAAATAGTACCTGGCACAGACCAAAGCCTTTGAACTTGGCCTCTGAAGCTTTGGAGATTTTGCATCCCCGATTTTTCCTTTTTTGTGTGTGTTCCTAATACACAGGATTATTCTGTCACTGTAGCATTAAGGTGCCTTATGCATAGCACAGTTATCCGAGAGGGTTTTGCACTTGGGTTGCAGATTAATCTCCTCCAGTGTTAGCGTGTCACCATTGACGGTAACCACCGTCTGACAACCCGCGTGAGAGGACCACACTCTTGTCTCTATTTCTCATTTCTCATTGTTCAACCCATCCGGTCTGGCTTTCCTTTCCACTGGGCTAGCGAGAATGCTTTTGCTAAGCTCGCCACAGAACTCTACTCTGTTAAGGCCAAGGGGGCATTTCTTTAGTTTGCACCTGCCTGTCCTCTTGGCACAGTTGGCCACTTCTCTCTTGCAACACTCTTATTCTTTTTGCCTCCTGTCTTGAAATCACTCTATCTTGATTTGTTTTCAGTCTCTCTGAAAGCTCACTCTGTGTCTTCCTCCTTTACAGCTTTAAACATTGGTCTTCTCCGGGCATGGCCTTTCTCCTTGCGTGTGCCTTCCACAGACACTCCCAGGCACTCATTGCTAGAGCTTTCAAGTCGATCCATCCAAGTCCAGGTGAGTACCTGACAGCCTTCCTCCCTCTTGAGTGTCTCACAATAGTCTTTGGCTAAGTAGTTCCCAAAGGGAGCCATGATTCTCATCCTTACCAAAACTTCTTCCTGCCTCCATTATTTCCAACCTCCCACTAGACTGAATACATAGCTAAGCTCTGTGATAATCCCTCCTGCCCCAACACATCTCAATCCATCCACTCCTCTGTATCTTGTTTGTCGCCAGCCTAATCTAAGCTATTTTCCCACCTGAATTCTGCAGGAGGTTCCTCACTGGTATTTTTGCATCCAGCTTCAGTGTACTCCAATGCACCATGCACACTGCAGTCAGAATCATATTTTTAAAAGACAATTATATGGGCCGGTGTCACGGCTCACTAGGCTAATCCTCCGCCTTGCAGCACCAGCACACCAGGTTCTAGTCCCGGTCGGGGCACCGGATTCTGTCCCAGTTGCCCCTCTTCCAGGCCAGCTCTCTGCTGTGGCCTGGGAAGGCAGTGGAGGATGGCCCAAGTGCTTGGGCCCTGCACCCCATGGGAGACCAGGAGAAGTACCTGGCTCCTGCTATCGGATCAGCGCGGTGCGCCGGCTGCAGCGCGCCAGCCGCGGCGGCCATTGGAGGGTGAACCAACAGCAAAAGGAAGACCTTTCTCTCTGTCTCTCTCACTGTCCACTCTGCCTGTCAAAAAAAAAAAAAAAAGAAAAAGAAAAAAAGAAAAAAAAAAGAAAAAGAAAAGATAATTATATAATCCTCTGGTTAAAAAATTGTGATAAATGACCAGTGCTCAAAAACCAAATCTAAAATTCTTAACATGGCTACAAGGTCCTTAATATGCCAAATTTCCTCAAATCCAGTTTTGTTTTATACCATTCTATTCTTTTTTCTCCATGAAATATTTAATATGAGTACCTGTGATACATCAGACATGTTAAGAGTTCTTGTACTTGGTAAATTTCCAACAATAAATAAGCATTCTTTAAAATATTCTTTCAAAAAATGCTTATGTACTCATTCAAAGGGATAGATACAACTGACACGAAATGTTAAATCCCCATTATATTCCTTATTTTGAGTGATCACTCTCATAGCAAAACTCTTTACTCACAGGTTTTTAGATTTGGGGTTTAGAACTTTGATTTACAGAAATCTCTCTTTATAAGCATGGACACACAGAGCTTGCGGTATAAAGTTGGATTAGTGGTGGATAAAATCCTCCTCATGTCCTTTTTCCTCCTTACCAATGGATTCTCTCAGAAGCAGCCATGTCACGTCTGCCTATGCCTCCAGCAAATCGGTGACGTGGGCATTCTAAGCATCTAAAGGGAAGGGTTGGGACAACAGAAAACCACCCACGTTTCAATTTTCTGCTGCAGTACTCAGAGGAGATGAGAGAGTTCACAAAGTTAAGAAATTTCAGAGAAGATGGCAGAGGGAGCAGCCAATTTCCATTGCATCTTTGCAAGGGACTATCAAGAAACTTATTAATTTTGTCCAAGGTGATGTAATCCAAACATTAGTCACTAGCCTGCTTTTCAGAGATAACAAATGAGCTGCTCATTGCCACACGCACTGGCCCTCTGTCAGGCCTTGCTTCACGTGGACCTCTGTGCAGCATTTGACACCTTGCTATTCCTTCCTAGCGACTCCCTCTTGGCTTCCATGTGCCCAAGCCTCCTCAGTCATCCTCCTTTCTGATCAGCCTGTCCGTCTCTGGGTCACCCCCAGGTAGAGCCTAACAGGTGCGCAGGTCCCCAGGCTCTGACTCGCCAGTCTTTTCTCCTCTCTATTCGCCCCTTCTCAGTCTTCAACACCCTTGAGACTATGTCCACTTGCTCATAGCTTTCTTCTCCCCTCTCCTGCCTCTCTGCCAAAACAGACCTCCCCACTCACCTGAAAGCCCCACTTCTCCTAGGAGCACCACTCTTCTTCCTGCTGCAAGATTCACAACTTGGAAAATGCATGGCAGGGTACTGTCTTACTCCTTTCTTTCAGGGTGGCTTTAAGAATTAAGTCCCAAATAGGTTGTATATCCGCAGGTCCCTTTACCATTCAATCTTCTCTCACCCTTCAAGATCCTCTGTCCCATTCTCTTCTGATTGGCCTTTCTAAGTGCACCAAATGTGCCCACCTTCTCCTGCCTCCTGTCGTTGGCAAATCACACATCTGTGTCTAAGATGCTCTTCTCCCCCGCCTGCCGCATCCGGGTCTCCTTCACTTCCCATCCTCATCCTCATAGGCTGCTATTCTGTTAGCTGTAGCTTCCAGATTGCTCACCACAGCAGCTTCCTGTGGTCTTCAGGCTGCTTTGGGACCCTGTGTGCGGCTTGTGTAGCATCTGGCGCATTTCTTTCACAGCACTAAGCACAACTGAAAATGTGCACTGTGATACTGGTTTCTTCCTTGAGACTGGGAGTGCCATGAAGTCAAGAAATTGTTCATATCCTGATTTCTATTGCCTGGCACACAACGGGTACTCGACAACCGAACAACTGAAGAAATAAAGTCACGCTTTGGCAACGCCATTATCAGTACGTGCAAATTACCCACCAAACCTTGCAAGTGTTCTTGGTAATGTCTCTGCGCCCTCCGGCCCATCTCCACAGTGCTTTCTGCTGCCATGCAGCCCCGGCTCTCGTCACCCCCGGCCTGGATTATTCTAAGAGTTCTGTTGTCTTCTGACCTCTCTTTGCTCTCATTGGTTTTGTATACTGCCAGAATAACCGTTCTTCAGTACACATGTTGTGCTATTCGTTTGCTCAGGACTGCCTGACTGCTCTTTCCTGTCCACGGTACAAAGCGGGAAGAGTCACAGGGTCTCAGAGTTGAGAGAAACCTTGATGATCATCTAGGGTAACCACCTGCTGCTGCAAGTGAGGAGACTAAGGTCTGGAGGGCTTGGATGACTTGCCAAGGAGCACAGGATCAGTGTGTCCATCTCCATGAAAAGTGGGTTTGCGAATTTGCCTGCTTGAAACTCACCCACGCACTAGTGTTGCATACACACACCCTCCCATGGTCTTCTAGTCCTAGCAGAACCTGCCCTATCTAGGGTGACCAACCTGGCCTGCTTTGCTCTGACCCCTGCTTCTTTGAAACCTGAACATCCCACATCCTGAGGACTTCCTCCGCCCCTGGCAGACTGGTGATTCACCCTATTGCTGCCTACAACTTTGTTCTCATCTCTTCTTATGCTCTAACTTTCTGAGTGCTTCCTGGTTGCACTAACCTGCTTTCTGTTTCTAGAACACACTGTCCAAGCCCTTCTCCCCTTCTACGTAGGTTAGTCAGTGTCCGAAACTAACTACGTCATAACAAGTGACAAATGTCCTTGACTTGCCACTCTTGCTCTGTCTTGGCAAGCAAGGCTTCTGTAATCTTAGAATCTCCTTTATGTCCCGGTTCTTCTACTGCTGCTCTAATCACTATGCATTCAAAAAATAGTAAGCCGTGTGATGGCGACATTACCTGCTGAGTGGAAAACGCTGGATCTCTTCTTCCCATTGCCCAGATTATTAAAATGGTAAAAAGGAAGATGCTTTGCTTGGAGCAGTCCACGAGCTTAGCTGACAGCAAAGAAGGCAGAAATGAAAAAGTCGGAGACTACCTGTCTCTTTTTTATTTATTTGCATTACTCCTGAGACCCCGCTCGTACTCATTCTAACAGCCCAGGGCCCTTCAGGCCAAGCCCATCACAGGGATCTATCACTGGGATACAAATCTCCTTGTGATGACAGCTAGGATTGACAGGGAGGTTTAAATCCTAAACTATGCTTTGGATGACATTCAATTTTTTTTTTTTTTTTTTGGTCGTGAAATTTCAAAATGTGACTGGAGTGTTTTCAAAGCTTTCCACATGGAGGAAACGCCAGCAACCAAAGAGGACGTAAAACAGCTGTGGTTGAGCATGAAAACAGACTTCCAAACCATCCAGATACCTTGGGAGGGATGGAGGGCCGATGAGCTGTGTGCTTTAAGTTAGTCATTTGCTGCCCTAAACCCTGATGATTTCACCTGTGAACAGGGGCCAATGACATCACCTCCACTGATAAGTGAACAACACCCATGCCAGTGTCTTAGCCCCTTCCCTGCACGGGGGACACGTGTCCTAACTTTTATTGATGAAAATGACTAGTAGCAATATTTCCCAAGAAACCTTTTGCTAATCTGAATATTTCCTTATAGTAAGCCCCTGAAACCCAGACAGAGCAATGACCATTTCCTTTCACCTGCTTGTTTTTCGCAAGGTTTGCCTGGCTGTTTAGTCTGTATGGATTTGAACTTTCAATAAGGAGAGGCTTTCAACAACCTAGTCTCACTTTCACCTTTTACGTACTCCTCGGATTTTTACACTTCATACTATACCGATCTCATTTTGATTTGTATTCTGGCCAGCTCACTTACTGGTGAGTAATTGAGGCACTGTGAGAACACACAGACCAATAAATCCCGGTCCTGGCCCTGTGGGAGCCAAAGTCTAGGAGGAGGGACAGGTACACAGGAGCATAATTTCAGCAACTTGATGGCTTTTCCATGTGAGTGCAGGAAGGGGGACTGTGAGAAAAAAGGAGACGTTCAACTTCTCAATCACAGAAGCAACTGTTTAACTTCTCACTCAAAGGAAGAGATACTTAACTTCACAAGGCATAGCTAAGGAGGGCACCATTGAGAGGTGACACTTGATCAGAGATTTAAAAGATACATAAGAGTTCATCAAGCATGTGATGAATATGAGACAGCTAGTCTCAGGAACAAGATATTTGCAAATCTAGAATCAGTACAGTCACTTCTATCATTTTTTAAAAAGATGTACTTCATTTATTTGAAAGGCAGAGCAAGAGAGAAAGAGACAGAGAGAGCGAGAGCAAGCAAGCTCTTCTGTCGCCTGGTTCCCTCCCCAAATGACTGCAGTGGCTGGAGCTGGGCCAGGCTGAAGCCAGCAGCCCGGAACTCCGTGTGGGTCTCCCACGTGGGTGGCAAGGACCCAAGCACTTGGGCCATCTTCCACTGCCTTCCCAGGCGCACTGGCAGAAAGTTGTCTTGGAAGTGGAGCCACGGGAGGCAGAGCTCAGGCTGCCTGCACTGCACTAGCAGTGCCATAACACTCGCCCTATACACGTCTCTCCTTCCTTGTTCCCGCAGCAGAACCACAGACTCCTCGAAACCTGGAATTCAGGAGCAGGGAAGCTTCTTTCTCATCCTCTCCCTCTGTCGCTCTGCCTTTCACATAAAATAAATAAATCTTCTGAACAAAACAAAACAACAAAGCATGCAAGCACCTCTCATTTCATGAACATTCCAGAGGTACGCAGTGAAATCCTGGCCCAGAGAAATCCTGCAACAGATCATGGTGATTTACACCCTCTTGTTTTAACTAATACACAGCATAAGCAATAAACACTGAGGTCAGTGGGAAGCTATAATTAAACGTGCATATATCAGAAGGAAAAAGTTACATCAATTAGCCAAGCCCCCAAAGTGAAAGTCGACCCTCTTTTTTAAGAACTTGGCAGAATTGGAGTTAACAGAAAATGAGCAGCATTCTTTTCAACTATCAAAACAATTTTCCTGGACTGTTGAAAAGCATCCATTAGCCCATCCCATCCCATCCTATGCCTTTTAAAAATAATAATTTCATTGTTAAAAATGACTCATACTTAACTGTATTTAACTAATAGAGAAAATTATAAAGGAGAAAGCTTTAAAATCATCCACTATTTCAGCCTCTAGAAATAACACTAACCTTTGGTGAATTATGTCTCACACAAATATCCATGTGTGTGGATGGAAGACCAGGTAGCTACATGGTTGGATGGATGGATGTGTGTATGGGGGTGTGTGGATGGACGGGTGTGGGTGAGTGGGTAGAAAGATAAATGGATGGATGGATGAGTGTGTGGATGGATGAGGGAGTGGCTGGGTCAGGGTATGTGGATGGATGAGTGGGTGGATGAATGGCTGGGTGGGTATGTGGATGGATGGATGGATGGGCAAGCATGCATCCTTTCATTTTTTTCCAAGGCTAATGGTCCAGCCCATTCTGGTGGACTGACCTGCCCTGACCCTCAGCAAACAATGAGGAATATCCCATTCTCACATACTCAATTCCTATGTTTTCCAGGTTGGTGAAACAGACTTCTCAAAGGAATCTTAGAAATCTTTCCAGGGACGTGTCAAATATCCCAATGAGAAGAGGGGAACAAAGCCAAAGGAGTCGCTTTTCACCATCTCTATTAAGGTCTGTAAATAGTTCATGGATTTCATGGGTTCTTACCAATATGATGGAAATAAAACATTATTTAGATTCGCCTGCTCATTTACAATAAAGAATAAAGGGATGAGGAGGGGCACTTTATTGTCAAAACTTACAAAATGAAGAGGAGGCAGAATAAAGAAGGCAGACACAGGACTACGCCTCATAGCACCCATCTCGGCAAGCTGTGGTGAGCCCGCAGTGCAGCGCTGGTTTCTAAGACAGGACTGTGGTGGGCACCCTCTTCTGTGAGAATTAATATGGCTGCACTTCGTATGATTTCGTTGTCTGCCCTGCAGATACTCACTGCATTTGCATTTGCATCATGTTCTCCTTTAAAGAAACTGGAGAAACAGAAGTCGTACCTTTACAGAAATGTCTTGAATCTGGTAGAACTCAGAGAATTTCCTGAACTCGAACCCAGTGAAGCCTCCTGATGCTTCTCTGGTAGGATCTGTACATTAGGGGAGAAGTCCAGCCACAGTAACTTGGCAGCTGAGAACATCCATGAGCCAGCATCACGCTGTCACCCACAGCCAGGGCTTCCCCACCTGAACACCGCTGATGCCTGCAGTGAGCCAGTTCTCTACTGTTGGGCCATCCCGTGCACTGCGAACTGCTTAGTAGCATCCCTGCTGCCACACATCAGATGTCAGTAGCACGCCCCCTTCTGTTCTGATGCTTAAAAATGACGCCAGGAACTCCCAAATGCCCCCTGTGTGTGGGAGGGGTGGGGCAAAGCCACCCTTGATTGAGAGCAAATGCTCAAGAGACTCTAGGGAGTCAAAGCCCTTTGTCTGCAATAAAATGAGCAAAAGGGATTTGTTTTAGATGGACACACACAGTACTGTCCTCCAGGGACAGTCAAAGGACACGACTTCATGGATGTCCCTGGATCCAGAGGACAGGAAAAAGAACTTGGACAGACAATAAAACCCACATCATCAGTGATGGGCCAAAGGCATCAGCTAGGGTGGTCCTGACCCAGACCTTTCAGAATTACAAGGAAGAACAGGAAGGTCTTCGAGATAAAGCCCTCCTCTGCCCTCCCCCAAAGTCAGTCCTGCTTTTGAAACCACAGTCAGTAAAGAAAAGCACAGAACCCCCACAATCAGCTGTTTTCATCAGATCCCTAAGCAGGAAAGGAGGGGGTAGGGGGCCGCGGGGAGGGGCGGGAGGACGACTGTTCTGACTTTTTGGATGACTTGAAACGCAGATGAGTTGCCAATTCTGGCAGCTGTGGTTGCTTTATCTTCTGGGGACATGAGCAATTCTCGAATTGCGAATTTTTCCTTTCCAGCCGGAGTTCAGATGGCTGGCTAACCAGTGTTTAGAAGCTCCCGAAGACAGTCCCTAATTAATGAACATTAAGTCCTGATTTCTGAGACATTTGAAACGAAGCAGGACAAAGCTCCCGGCTCCGAGCCCTTGGGGGACCGAGAGGCGGGGACTGACAGTGAGCAGAGAGGCCTGCTCCTCCCTTCGGTTCCCAGGACTCAGGGATTCATCAAGCACAGGGACTGCTGTTTTTAAGTGTGATTTTTAGCCTGAGAAAGAAACTACCATCTGAGGAGTCAGCTGTGTATGTACTATTTAGTAACATAAACGCAAGTGTTAGCATCTTACTAATCAAATGGAAAATGGTTTCGTTTTAACGGTTTCTAAACTTCCCTATCCCTCAAACACACAGTACCCATTACTTTAAACACCTCGGTGTCTAGTAATTGTTCAAAAATGTGTCAGACTACCAGTAATTTAAGTCCTGTCAAAAATAAATCTCAGACACTCACTTCTTCCAGTCAGTGACTTCAAAAACACGCCCACATGTCAATTACCGGAAGCTGTAGCAATGTTTCTTTGTTCTGGATTTGTGTCAACAGAGAAAGGTTCTTCCTCAGTAACAACTGTTTTCTGGAACCTATATAAATGTTTATGTGAACCCTTGTGAAATAACACCTCACATGCAACAAAAACCCCTGCACTGGTAAACACCACACACACACACACACACACACACGCACGCACACACAGGGTATGCAGCTCTTTGTAATCAGCATTTAAGTGTGAAGGAGTGACGCGTCGACTTGTGAATTATTCCTTTTGCACAGGCCTGACCTCAAAGCATTTTCATTTTAAATTATAAATCAAAATGATCTACATTTTTAAGGGGTTACAGTCACTGGCTCCTTCCCCGTTATCTGAAAGAGACAGATAATCTCCAAATTGCAGGTAAATAAATGAGCAGAAAACTGGTGTCTGTACAATAGAAACAACTCATAAACGGGCGGCTAATTAAGATCAGCTATTAGACAGTGTCTCTGAGTCAAATTGTTCTCCAGGAGTAGGACTGATAAAGTCTTGGGACTAGAATCTGGTGCTTACTGGGGTATGTGTGTATGCTTTACGGTGAACAGCCAGAAACCGAGCTATAGATCAGGAACATTCCTGATCTTCTAAGGGTTTGCATGTTGAATACAACAGAATTTTTATTGAGGAAAACGGCAATCATTTAGTCATAAAATCACCAATGCTCATTATGTTCTAAGGCTTTCTGTGAAGTTTTTCTTGGTAAATCAGATGACTGAATTTCAACAAGGGAAGAAAAGAAAAATAAATTTGTTTGACCTGACATTAATTGGCCCCCCCACCATTCTCAGCTGTGTGTACTAAAAAAAAAATAAATACAGCTACAAACAATACACAGATGGATAGCGTAAAGATGTTGGAATGAGACCCTAAGTGGTTCTCTTTCAGAGGTAAATGAGAATAAGTTGATTTTCATTAAGCAGAACAGATCAATATTTCATTATTAACATGGTGACAATCGCATGTTAATAAGAAGTCATCTTTTTGCAAGTGTCTAACTGTCAAACCCTCTGGATTAATGACTTCCCTTATCCAGTGGAGTCTCTCTACATTTCCTCTTTTGCTCTGTGGAAACTTGAGCGTGAGTGTGTGTGTGTGTGTGTGTGTGCGTGGTGTCTATGTGTGTCAGTCAAATCTTTGACCTTTTGCTAGGCAGGATTAGGAAGCACCTACTAATGTTTCCTCCAGGAAGCAGGGGATTTTGTTAACCTGTTTCCCCTCGGGTTTCTCTTCCCCAGATTGTTTGTCACTGGGTTTAGATAATGATCCTGTTGGGTGGATGGTAATTTTACCCATAGAAGTAAAGCCTTCCCCCCAGCCCCTTTCAGGAAGGAAGATAATAAGATAAATCATTAATTAAAGGGGCTGCATATGGGACAGATGGAATTCTAACCATGTGGCCACCTCCCCCAGCAGTGGAGGGGTAAAAACCAGCATAAATCACTCACGGTCCAGTGGTCTCCAATGGGGCCCGTCTTGCCCCTTACAAGTGATGATAAACAACGTACACTCCCCGCGCAGCCCATTAGGTCTTCCTGAGGAGGTGAGCTATGAGATAACACATGTCTCCTCCTTGGGAAGGTATCTCTTCGTATTTCACACGGCGCAGACACAGCAGACCCAATTGAACGACGACTAATGAGGATTAATGCGCGACTCCCAGAGGACCATGGGCGCTCCTGGTGTGTGCCGCGGTGAGCTAACAACAGAAGCAGACAAGATGGCTCCTGGTGCTTTCCTGAAGAGTGACCCTGACGCCGCACACCCTGGCCTCGCTTCCCTCTTCCCTTTCTCTCTTGTTCTAGTTCTCTTCTCTTGCAGGGCTCCTCTGTGTTCATGTTCGGAATCCAGTTGGCACAGTCACGGCCTCTCAGCTCATTATGGGAACACAAACAACAGGAAATCCTTAATAGACTCCTGTGCAAAGCCGAGCTAAGCTGCAACGCACTAACAGCCAAAGAGCTTGTGAAACTGATCATGTTTCTACGGCTTACAAGTCATGTGGGGCCGGCGTTGTGGCAAGCAGGTAAAGACACTGCCTGCTACGCTGGCAACCCACATGGACCCCCGTTTATGTCCCGGTTGCTCCACTTCCAATCCAGCCCCCTGCTAATGGCCTGGACAAAGCAGCAGCAGATGACCCAAGTGCTTAGTCTCCTGGACGCATGTGGGTGACCCGGATGAAGCTCCTGGCTCCTGGTTTCAGCATGGCTCAGCACTGGCCATTGCAGACATTTGAAACGTGAACCAGTAAATGGCAGATTTTCTCTCTCCCTGCCCACCCTGTAACTCTGCCTTTCAAATAAATGAATATTTTTTTTAAAGGCACAAGGGTGTCCTATAGGATTTACCAACCACACAATAATCTAATTGTGTCTTTATGGAATCTTCTTTCATTCATTCAGTAATTATTTATTAAGCACTTACTGTGTGGCCAGAGACCCCTTACCATTACCTTATGCAGGTGGGGTGGGTAGGATTCCAATAACTGCATAAATGCATGGCTAATTGTCAACAGTGGAAGAAGTGTAGGTGACAAGAGAGGAACCATTAGGTCCTAAGGATAGCAGAGAAGGCGGACAGGGATACAGTTCAGGAAGAATACATGGTTTACAAAACAAAACACACAAATGTCCTGCAGCAGGAAGCATGATGGCAATATGGCAATTCAAGCCCGGGGCCAAAGAAGACCAGGGAATCTGGACTAGAGGGGCAACACCAAACACTAGGCTGAAGAGGAAGCAGGAATCAGAGAGGCTTCTGGGTGACGGCAAAGTATTGGAGCTTGTCTGAGTCAACCCAGTGTTGTGGGCAGAACTGTGTCTCTTCCAAAGATACACTGAAGTTCTAACCCCGGGCCTTGTAAATGTGACCGTATCTGGGAGCGGGGTCTTTACAGATGTCATCAGGTTAAGAGGAAGTCACCACAGTGGGCCCTAATCCGGTGAGTCGCGCCTTTATCAAATGAAGGACACTTGGATTGGACGCAAAGATAGGAGGTGCCATGTGAAGACACAGTTCACAGGGCAGGAGGCCCCATGACGACAGAGGCAGAGCTTAGAGTGATGTGTCCACAAGCCAAGGGCTGCTGGCCACTAGCAGAAGCTGGAAGAAGCAAGAAAGCATCCGCTCCCAGGCAGTTCAGAGAGCGCGCCACCCTGAAGACACCTTGGCTTGGACTACTGGCTCCCAGCACTGCGAATTAGTAAAGTTTTCTTGTTTTCAGCCATCCTGTTGGTAGCACACTTTTGAGTAGCAGCAGAACACTAATGCACTCAGAAAACCACAGGAGGAAGGAGTTTCAAAGGAGCAGATTGAGGTATCTACTATATTTGCATTTTTCACAAGATCCACTTGGCCACAGAACAAACTCAGCCGAGCATGAGAAGGTCAGAGATGGAGTGGGGAAGTGCTGGCAGCAGCCCAGGGAGACACTTCCGGGAGGGGTGCTGTGTGGACATCTGGCAGCTGTGTGTCATGGAAGATGACATAGCTGGACTGCCCGGGGGGCTGGAGACAGAGAGCACACTTTCAGTGGCACGCTTCAAATCTGGCCACATGTATTTATACTATACACGAACATGTCATGTGCAGACCCCAACTGGAGCCTTCGAGTGATGTTCGAGTTATTTTACCACTTCACACATCAAGTTGTTTTTCTCTGAATTATAATTGCTTTTTATGTAATAAAAAAAACCTGCTCGAGAATGACAAAGCATAAAGAACTACTTCTCACCTCCTCGGAGAATGTAGCAGAATAGGATGTGATTGGGGTGGGGGCGGAATCAGTTGTTTCAATTGTGCACCACCAGCGACTTGAGGGATAATCCCTTGTGAACTTGCCGGTTCCCAATACCCACGGGACAAGCTATTGACATGGCCATAAAAAGACCGCTGCAATTCAGTGACCCTCATCCGACCATAGGGACTGGGTGAAACCATGCGGACACACTCCACTCCTTCAGGAATCTTCGGTCTTGAAGAGTATTTTTAAACATCATTGCTGGATAAGGTCTTTGAAGTAAGAGCACTGGGCCACTCCCTCGCTGTGTCCCTCACAGCCATCTGTGAGAGGCGGCCCTTCCCTCAGAAGCAGCACCATGGAGCAGAAGCAGAACAAAGAAGCTGGAATCTTATTTTGAGGATTGCCAAGCACAGTAAAAAAAAAAAAAGTCGCTCCCCGTCTTCGCGGAGGAACGACACAGGACCCTGCGTTGTTCTTTTGTCTGCTCGGCCCTCCCCGGGTTTGCTGCTGGTTCTTCCCTGGTTGGCTACCGACCCTTCCACCTCCGTGGAAGGGCGGTTCCCCCTAGCCACTTTCCCCACTTCCGCGGGGGAGCGGCACACCGCTGGCCGGCTCTCTCGGGGGCTGCACAGGTGTTCCTTCGGATAGATGTTCCCCTTAGATGTTCCTGGTGCATGTTGTCTCTCTCCTCCTTTATAGTCCTCTTCCACCAATCCCAACTCTGCTACCCACACGCCGAGTACGCTGCTCTCCTCCAATCAGGAGCAGGTCCTACAGTTTATTGGTTGAACTGGAGGCAGCTGTGTAGAAGCTGTTTCTCCCTTCTCAGCGCCATATTGTGGGCGAGCAGATGCATAGAATAAGTCTTAATTCCAGTAACTTAGTCTAGTCTGAATTGCTCCCCACACAAAAACAAAAAACAAAAAGCGTCAGGCGAATCGAATGTGATGGAATTCAACCCACCTCCATTCCCCACTTGCACTGACCAAAAGCTAAGAACTCCTGGTACTGGGAGGGCTGTGAGAATAGTAGGAGAGCGAAGGGGAAGACACCTCAGGCTTTCAGACGTGGGCAAGGATGAGAAGGGCTCTGCTCTGCCTCTCACTAGCAACGTGCTGGGCTGAATCCCGGGCCGCTGCTGGCGTGGGGTGGGGTTGGGTAGCCAGTGTATAGGGATGGCTCCTTCCACTGAGTCTGGGGATTCAAGAGCAAGAGGCCTCTGTTCAGATCCTTACCAAGAACCTCTCTCTCCCCAATCCTTCATGGAATGGGAGCAGAAGAAGAGAAATACACCTGCTGTGATCACGGCAGAGGGGCTGAGCCATTGGCAGAAACACCCCAGCAGTTCCAGAAAAGTCTCCATTCTGAGATCAGAGGGAAAACTGCACATTCCCACAGAAGCCAGTGGGGACACAGGGGACCACCGAGAACCACGTAGGACCCCCTGCTCCTGGCGTGTCTGTAAGCCCCCTGGAGCATGGACACAACCTCAGATCTCCTAACTTGACTGAGATTTTGTCATTCAAATGGCATAGGTGCTCATCTTCAGGACGTAATTCATTTTCACAAAAAGAGAAAAGCTAGGTTTCTCGCCATCTGGACAGCAGGCCTAACACACTCAGGAGTTGAAGGGCCACTCGTGGCAGCTGGGCTCTGGAAGCATGCTCCCATTCTTTCAAAGGCCAGGTACAGATGCCCCTCCCCATTGCACAAGTGCCTTCGGCTGGTTTCTCAGGGCGGGAGATAAACCAAATTCAGACATCCGCAACCTGCCTGGTGCCCAATGGTACTGCTCTGCAGCCACCAACCTGTTCCTCAGGACACACTGGTTTGCAAAATCTCCGACCCTGGGATGCCTTGGGATTCGAAGATTGCCTTTCATTTTTCTGTTTGCGCTTTCTATGCTTCCAGTCTTGAATGCTTTCAGACTCCTTGTTTTCTTTCATCCCTTCGCAGCTCTCACAGGTAGGATGAAAAGATTCCATGCGCCCTTTGGACAAACAGTGACTGAAGTGCACAAAGCCTGGGTAACAGGTCCAAGACACAGCACATGACAGTAATGATCACCATCAACAAAGCAGTGATAAGTTATAATAACACTTACCACTTGTACTTTCTTGCTCCCTATCTGCGAACAGCACTTCATGCATTATTGTATTTATGGTGTCAATGACTCCATTAAGTAGGTATTTTGTGTCTCATCATCCTGCAGATTAGGTGACTGAGGCACAGGGAGGTGAAGTGCATCGACAAAGTTCATGTCCATGAAGAAGTGTCATGAAGCACGTGTAACTTACAAACTGATTTTCAAACTTCACCCCCAAGGAAGATGCCATCCACTGCTTCATCTAATCCTCAAAACATCAAATAAATCTATTAGCATGTATTAAAGCTAGGATGGGCTTATTATTGCAGCCGAAAATAGTAAACCCTGCAGGCGAGCAGGAACACTTTAGAAGCCTCACCATCCGCCCTTCACACAGGGGATCTGATAGCATCTTACAGACAGGATGATTCCAAAGTCCAGACAGCTGCACACAGCAGTTCTCAAACTTCCGTGGGCGTGAACACGATGAGAGAAGGCTGCACACAATTGTGTGTGTGTGTGCCTTCACTGATATTAAATGTCTATCTCCTAATGGCACAAGGAATCAGAGAATATTTAATTCAGTACTAGAAAAATATAAAGAAGGTTTAAGGGTAGACAATTTAAGAAAATTTCAAAGATAATCTCATCGGTACGTGACTTTGGCTTAAGAGGCTGACTTGCGATCTTAGCCCTCATGTAAAACATGGAGCTTGCTTAGAGAGCCAAAGGAGTGCAGACTGGCAGCAGGTGTGTGTGGCCAAAGCCCTCACTCGTGACCTTATGGCTTTCCAAGCCAGGCCCAGAGATGTCCCACTCCCTTCTCTCAGGTTTTAGGATTTGGCTGCATTCCAGTCCAGCCAAGCATAAAGTTAAAAAATACATAGATCACTGGATGTCTCATAAATACCTGTTGACTGTCTTGCTGATTGACCACACTGATTCGATTCTATCTGAATTTTTTTTTATTTTAAATGCCGCAAATAACCCTCAATCTTACCAGCTCTTAAGAGCCCAGTACCTGCCATGTAGATATAGTAATTTTCTGTATCGCTATTGAGAAACATAACTTGAGGCTTCCAGTTCTAATACACAGTAGCACAAACAGAATGTCAATTTCCTACTGAGTTCAGATGGGTCTGTTTCAAACTACTATTCAATATATACGCTGTTTGCTAACACTCACCTGCAAATTTGTGTTTATTCTTCCTTCCTCAAGCTCTAAGTGCAATCTATTTTAATTTTCTCCCTTGCCAAATATTCAGTTGCTGACAAACACACATTCAAATTTCTTTGCATATTCATGTCTGTGATGTTGTGCTCAAATTGAGTACCTGGGCAAATCAGTTTTGATTTTTGCAAACACACACATGCATGTAAACACACACACAGACACACAAATTTTTATTCATCTACAGTTGCTGGCAGGAGTTTAAGAAGAGACAAGAAGTATATCCTGAAATAATACAACAATGTCCAGCACGCTTACTGAAATAATTAGGTTATACTGTTAGGCCTTATCATCTGCAGGGGTTAAGTTTGAAAAGTAGTAATACAATTATAGTCAAAAATATGCTCCTAAAATTTTTAAATTGCCCATATATAATTATATATGCTCTTACCCATTAATATTTAATACATACATGTCTAAAGTAATATGCACATATAGAATATATGCAGAGTAGAATTTTAGAACTTTGTGTAGTATTCAACACATGTTGCCAAATCATATAGTTGCAAATATTTAAGTTCAGCATGGTGTATGTTGTAAGTCACTAATATTCTGAAATGACATTGTCAGAAAATAATTATTAGGATGGAAAATCTACTTTCATTATTTCTTTTCTTAATTTGTATTACCCCAGAATTTTCTCGAGCTTACTCTTCTATCCTCAAGAGCCTCACACACTACCATGTTTGGTGAGTGTCTCCCATGTTTACATGGCACTTTGTAATTCGCCAAACAGTTTCCTGGTGATTATCTTATTTTATCCTCATGATGGCCCTTTGGGGAAGACACTATTAATTTCCATCTTACAGATGAGCTGACAAAATCAGAAAGGTTAACTGACGCTGTGGCTTAGTTGAGAATTAAAAACAGCTTTTAAGGGTTCACGTTCCCACTCTTTTCCCTGTATCACAGCTGCTTTCTGGCACAGTTTAAAAACACATCTCTCCATACAGATTTTTTGGAAGATATATGGCCTACATCTTTTAAAAAGCTTTGCTCATTCTTGCTTATGTGTTTTTAACTTTAGCCCAAAGAATTTATTTAAATACAAAAGAAAATAACCATGTAACCTATACTTGGGGAAATGGCATTAGAAAAGTTCGGGAATTGACCTTGACAATTGTTAACCTTTATTTCAATTTCTGGGGGATTGAGGTGGCTTGGTGAAGCACATTTGTTGATTTCAGAATGGAATCCGAACTTAAATCATTAAAAAAAACAAAAACAAAAGGTGTCTCTTTCCCTTGCCAAATTCAAAGAATCAAGCCATTTGGAGAGCATCTCACTGAGAAGTCTGGAGTCTTTCTAGAACCTTCCTGGACGATGTTTTAAATGGAATCCACAAAAAAGAGCATAGGAGAAATAAACACAGCCTGTCAGGAGAAAGGTCCAAGACTGGTGACACAGTGACCAAAACAGTCAAGACCGCTGCTCTTGCTCGGCAGCCCTGCAAGGGAAGCATCGCTACGACCAGCCACCGGCTTCCCGAGAGTTCAGACGGGATGCACAATGCTCTATTCATAACCCTGTATCTTCTCCTTCGCTTCTCTTAGGATCCTCTGCTACCATGATTCCGGCTGTCCTTTGAGAAACCAAGAGAGAGAAGCTCAAGTCCATTTAGGTTCAGTGCTGTGAATGTATCCTGAGCTCCTACCCGGGGTCCCTCTTTGACACAAGTGCTAGTACATACGCGGATGCCTACCGCAAGGAGAGACAGGATCCTTCTCTGCTTGAAAAAGGAGTCAGGGATTGAAATAGCCAACTTGATTAGTATTTTTCTCATTTCTGCCTCTCATCAAAAGGTCTTGAAGCCCCAAATAAGGTGTGGCTTGGATTCAGTTTTCCATTGCTTCATTCATTCACAAATGTTATTTGAATTTCTAGTGTCAATTCTGTACTTAGTACTAATATAGGGAAGTAGGATCCTGTCCCTATTAGGAAAGTGAACCCAGGGGAGTACAGAGAAGACAGGAAAACATGCCATGACTGGGGTGAGCCACCTGCAACATGGGCATCCCATATGAATCCCAGTTTGTGAATCCTGGATGTTCCACTTCCAATTCTGCTCCCCGATGATGGCCAGGGAAAAGTGATGGAAGATGGTCCAAGTGTTTGGGCCTCTGCCACCCACGTGGGAAACCCAGATGAAGCTCCTGGCTCCTGGCTTCAGCCTGGCCAAGCCCTGGTTGTTGTGGCCAACTGGCGAGTGATCCCGTAGATGGAAGATATTCTCTCTCTCTCTCTAACTCTGCCTTTCAAGTAAATAAATAAATCTTTTTTAAAAAAACAGAGAAAGCAAGCAAGCAACAAGTATGATGATGGACAGAAACACCTGATAACTTTGGAAATGAAACACTGCCACCCAACCTAGACTGAGAGGACCAGGAAAGGCCTCAGACAGCACCAGGGGTTTGATGCACATCCTGAGAGCAGCCTGGACACCGGAAAACCATGACTTCCATGCAGCTGAGTTTTGATGGGGTTTGATCACTTTTAAGGGATGCTTTGTGTTCATGAAGGATTGTGCAATCCTTTTTACTCACCTCTATGCAACACCACCTTTACACATTTCTTTTAGAGTGTTACTTAACTAATTTCTTCACATAGGTAGAAGACTAAACTCCTGGTTGAAGCTCCAACTTTGATCTTTTTTTTTTCTGAGTGGTAGAAATTCAATCTAGTTTCAGCTCTTTCACTTAGCATAACTCTTGCTGCTAATGCCCATGCCTCAGGAAGCACCATCTGGAAAACCACATTCAGGAAGAAATGGGCAAGACTCAGTTTTTGAAAGAAAGAATTTTGGCCATTTCTTCAGACAGAGTGAGCAACTGAGGGGCTGTTTTAGGCATTGGTAGCAGAACGTTTTCTAAGTAGCAAGGTAACATTTGAAAAATAAAAGTTATATACCATAGACCCTTGAAATTTGTGAGATATCTTCTGCAGTCTTCAAAACCCTCTAAATTTATGAATATACCAAAACATATATTTTACCCCATAAAATGCAATGAGGTATATCTGAAAAATTTAAGTGACTATTTTAGGTTCTTAATGGCTGTGTAAATATAGACCCTGACATCATTTATGGAGTCACCTGTTCCATGTGTATTGTTTTATAACTATACTTCCATGCAGAGAAAATGTAGTTCAGAGAAGAACCCTCACACATGCCTCTCAAGGAAGCTCTGAGCAGCTTACTGCTGAAATCACACCCTCTTACATGTAAGTACTGCTCTGCACAACATGAACTCAACACCAGCAAATGACCAAATACAGCCAGTCTGTCCTGAGCCTGTGGTTATCTCTTCTTTGGACAACACTTGATGCTACATATGCAAATTCCATGATATTAGGGTATTTTTAAGTCACTAATAGACAAAACAAAGTCTCGAAAGACTGGGTATTTCAACAGGACGAAGCCTTAGTATTAAATTCTGGGAGCAAAGATAGCGATGTTCGCTCTTCTTCTTCAGTATACAGGGAGAAAGACCTTATTTTGGAGTCAATGAGAATGTAAAATTGGGAATAAAGATAAGCCACAGAAGTCTTTAATGTCCTCAAAATAAATCTCAGAGCTACAGGAGAGCCTCTCATCAATTAATAACTTTTAATTAATCCCACTAAAACATTTTTATAACATTATCTGTGAAACTGGATATGAATTTAATGGAAATGACAGCTCATGTCCCAGTCACAAAACATCACTAGTACATTTTGTCATCTGTAAGCCTGTCATCAATATAGATTTCCATTTTTGTAAATCATCTTTTATTTGGGAAAGGAGAGGGGTATTGATTTTTTCCTAGTCTTTTCTCGGAATGTTAACCTTGCTTAAGTTCTTCATTCCCTCTGCCTGAAGCACCATGTTGCAATAGAATTAAATGCATAGTAAAATGGCCATGTGAGAAAGGTTTATGCATTATGTTAAAACCTGCTCCCTTGATAAATGGAGCCATTAGGGTCTGGAATTCACTGCATTAGTCTACTTAGCTCAATCCAACAACATGCCTTAAAAGTCTCACAAATTTGTTCAAATGCTAATGAGCTGCACCAGCAAACCTCATCCGTCGCAGAAGGATCTACTATTTCTAGGGGCTCCATGCGTTCAAGAGTTATCTGTGAACTCACTTTACCTGACTTGGAACTCAAGGCTTCCCACATTTACAAACAAGGCCAAATGTATAATGTGTTTCAGTGTGTGGCAACTTCTGAAATACACTCAATGAGCCTTAATAAAAATTATTTTTGTTTAGCATCACTTTATCATCATCTACTGTTAAGATAAGATGTGGCAAAAGATCTTTACGCAAAGACTCAAACAAGACAAATCAACGTTAAACACCCAGCTCATCTCCAATACAAAAGGCAGCCATACTGGTTCTGTTTCTCCTGGAGCCTGGTAACTAAGCTGTGCATCTAAAATGAAAAAATGCCAAAACAACTCCTTACTTATAGACACTTGTACTTGATCAAGCCCATTTCCAAGAAGAGAAAAATAAGCTAGAGAAACTCAGCCTCATTCAACAAACCTTAGTTGAGGACCTACTGCGTACCAGGTGCTATAGTAGGTGTTGCTTCCTTCTCCTCCTATCTTCCCGATGACACTGGCCCTATTTTTAGAGCAACTGTCCGGGCCAGATTGACGGGTGTGTGATACCTATTGTCAAACAGGGCCCCGCACTAGGTAAAATGCTCTGTCCTCGTTCTCTTGAAATTCTGGAAACAGGGCCTGCCTTTTCATTTTGTACTGGGCCACACAAACTATGTGGCCTCGCATTATTGTGGCTGCAGGTGAATTAGTTTGTGGGTTAGATTTATCAAGGATAACTAGGAAAAATCAGTTGTGTTTAGAAAGGGAGAGGTTTATCAGACCCTTCCACTTCACATCCTTCGAGGCTCACTAGACTCACTTCCTCCAGGAGGTCTCCCCAGTGCGCTTCCCTAACCCCTGCTCCTCAGTCTTCTTGGGCCCCTGCCCTTCCTCCATCGTAAGCCTTCTCCCAGTTCTCCATGACTACCTGCTTGCCTGCATCTTACACGCCCTGGGCCCTGAGATCCCCGAGGACGAGATACTGTGTCTGTTGTATTCTCCATGATACCTGCCAATACCCAGGGCTATTTCATACATTAGGAATTTGAGGTGTGGTGAATAAGATATACCCCGGCTTCTCAAAGGCCTCTGAAAAATTCAAGGGACTTAACAACCTTAAAATCCCAACCAAACTGGCATTGGTTGAAACATAGAAAAAGAAAACTTTAAGTTATAATCGGTCAGTATTTCAAGAGAAAATGAATAGCTATGATTTGTTGAAAGAAGAAAACTGCCGAATATGGCAAGTGGGGCTTCCCAAAAGAGGGTTCTAGGGCTCTTGGAAATTTCAAGGTTTTTTTTAGTGCCTGGCATAAATCCCAACTCAGTGCCAATCACCTGGTCTCCCAGACTCAGTTTGGACTACACAATGGGGTAAAAAAGAAAATATGAAAACGGATACAAAAATGGTGCTCATCACGAAGATTGGGGGCGGGGGCAGAAATGCTGATAGACAGGGAGTCACTAAGCAAATCCCAAAGCTCTGCACCAATGCTGGAGATCCTGAGCCCAGAGGGTTCAGGCGTAGGGAACAGAGTCATGGACAACAGTCAGGCTGCGAAAGTCAATGTGAAGGCAGAGAAGGGGCTGAACGGAGTGTGGACGTTGATTTCCAGCAGGTAACGCGCAGGACGGCACAAGGTTCTGAGATGCGTTCCACTGGGATGGAATAAGACGACGCAGTTAAGTGGGGAAAAAAACAAGAGATCCTCCATTCGCAGACTGAGCTTTTACAAAACAAGACACGTCCACTGTGTTAGACAGGGATTACAAACAGAAAGTCTGGCATCTTAGAAGCTGATCCAGGCCAGCACTGCGGCTCACTAGGCTAATCCTCCGCCTGCGGTGCCAGCACCCAGGTTCTAGCCCTGGTTGGGGCGCCGGATTCTGTCCCGGTTGCTCCTCTTCCAGTCCAGCTCCCTGCTGTGGCCCGAGAAGGCAGTAGAGGATGGCCCAAGTTCTTGGGCCCTGCACCCGCATGGGAGACCAGGAGGGGGCACCTGGCTCCTGGTGGCAGCTGTTTTGGGAGGGGTGCGGTGTGAACCAATGGAAGGAAGACCTTTCTCTCTGTCTCTCTCACTGTCTAACTCTGCCTATCAAAAAAAAAAAAAAAAGTTGATCCAGTACACTTTTTTCACTTCACAAATGAGAGTCAGCGTTTACTAATGACCATGGCCACAGTGACTTCTACTGAGTTCACATAGAGTCAGCGTATACTAATGACCATGGCCACAGTGACTTCTACTGAGTTCACATCTTGGCCCTTTCCTGAGGTTCCAGAGTTCCATGCAGGCCTCACTGGTCTGGGTGCACTGGCTGGATCCAGTGTGTGTGCTCAAAGCAGACACAGATGGCTGGGCCGTCCTGGTTGTACTGAACGGCAATTGCAGCCTCGGCACCCACCTGCACTGACAGCGCCAGGGCCCTCTTGCTGCAATAATAAGGCTGAAGCACAGAATTTATTAACTTCACTCAACTAAACGGATTATGCTTTTCCTATGTTCTTGGTAAAGAGAAAATAACCCTTCAGGAGCTCACATTCAAGTGGCAGGAGTCAGAAACCCACCAGCAAACAAGCGAAAAAATAAGTAATTTCAGAAAATAGTCATTACTAACAAGAAAATAAAACAGGGCAACGAGAAAGTCTTGGGTTGGCACATATTTTCTATATAGGATCAGACAGAACTTCTCAGGCCGCACTTTCACTATTATTTAATTCTCTTGTGGTAGCACAAAAGTAGCCAATTTTATAGAGAATATGTCAACAAATAAACGTGGGCAACAGCCAATAAAGCTTTATTTACAAAGTCAGACAGCTGGGTTTTGACCATGAGCTGTAGTTGCTGTAAGTTTTTTTTTTTTTTTTTTTTTTTTTTTTTGACAGGCAGAGTGGACAGTGAGAGAGAGAGACAGAGAGAAAGGTCTTCCTTTGCCGTTGGTTCACCCTCCAATGGCCGCCGCGGCCGGCGCGCTGCGGCCGGCGCACCGCGCTGATCCGATGGCAGGAGCCAGGAGCCAGGTGCTTTTCCTGGTCTCCCATGGGGTGCAGGGCCCAAGCACCTGGGCCATCCTCCACTGCACTCCCTGGCCACAGCAGAGGGCTGGCCTGGAAGAGGGGCAACCGGGACAGAATCCGGCGCCCCGACCGGGACTAGAACCCGGTGTGCCGGCGCCGCTAGGCGGAGGATTAGCCTAGTGAGCCGCGGCGCCGGCTGCTGTAAGTTTCCATCCCTCAGACAGAAAGCAGGAGTTTTCGTTTAGCTAAGACGTTCCAGAAAAATGTTCTCGGGGGGATCACGTCCGGTAACACCTCAGTGAAGAGCAGGGTCTAGCTGTGAACGATCAGCTGAGACGCTGTGAGGAGGTGGCAGAGCAGATGCAAACATCCACAGCGAGGAGAAGGAATGAGAGGGAGCAGTTTCACCACTTCTAAGCACTGTGCATCACCCCAAAAGAACTACCATTACCAACAGCGCTGCAATAACGTGTCCCTAAAAGCAGAGCTCACACTCTTGTTAAACTACTGTTTATCTGAGAGACAGAGACAACAATAGAAGAGTGGGACAGAGCTCTCCCATCTGCTGGTTCACTCCCCAAGGGCCCACAATGGCCAAAGCTGGAAACTCAATCCAGGTCTCCCACGTGGGTGGCAGGTGCATGATCCCTCACTGCTGCCCCTCAGGTCTGCATTAGCAGGAAGCTGGAGTCAGGAGCTGGAACTCAGAACTGAACGCACACCCTTCCATGTGAGATGTGGGCTTAACTGTTGGGCTAATTGCTCACCTACCATGCCACTCTTTGAAGCTTTTAAGAAGAATCTGGAACACCTTGTCTGAATTGTTGAAATGTCACTGAATTATCTTCGGAGTCCAGGCACAGTGAGATATAGTTTCACGTCAGGCCCTGTCTCCTGACTTTGAACCTGGAGGTGAACTACTTGGGACACAGTTAGTCAAGAGGTAAACTTGGGAGAAACTCAAATTTTCTTGAAATGCATGCTTAGCAATAAAGAAATATCAGTTGTGTGATTTTTTAAAATGTTGATAATTTCAATGCAGTCATTGGAAGACAAAAAGTATGGGTTAGGGCTGGCGCCGTGGCAAAGTAGGTTAATCCTCTGCCTGTAGTGCCAACATCCCAAATGGGTGCTGGTGCTAGTCCCAGCTGCTCCTCTTCCAATCCAGCTCTCTGCTGTGGCCTGGGAAGGCAGTAGAAGATGGCCCAGGTCCTTGGGTCCCTGCACCCATGTGGGAGACCTGGAAGAAGCTCCTGTCTTCGGATCGGCACAGCTCTGGCTGTTGCGGCATTTGGGGAGTGAACCAACGGAAGGAAGACCTTTCTCTCTGTCTTTCCCTCTTACTGTCTGTAATTCTACCTCTCAAATAAATAAATAAAAAAAAAAACTTAAAAAAAGTATGGGTTGATGGTTCATTCTTTTTAAACCTGTTCACTTACTTTTTTCATCCTCAACAGCAAGAGTTGGGTTTAGTTTGAGGATGAAAACTGACAGCCCATAGGTCAAATCTGGCCTTCAGATTAGTTTTCTTTGGTTAGTGATCAACATTTTGAACTCAGGAGATTTGACATAGAAATCTGGATTTCTGGCTTCCCGTGAGAACACTGGCTGCGCTGGAGCCTCCAGTGCCCACCTGACAGTCACCATCAGCAACCAGGCACAGTCTCCTGCTTCAGATGGGCCTGACTTTCCGGTTTGTACAAGTGTCCACTTGGCCAACTCTTTGTGTGGAGGCTGAAGCTTTTTAAAGCCTGGAAGGAGCTTTTTTTTCCTCTTAAGAAAGTGCAAAACAATGAACAGAACCCGTCTGCAGATACCCCAATACTGCTGGAGAAATTGCAAATGAAAATACCGACAGACCACGTACAGAAAATTCTTGGGTGACTCCGATGCCAGGGAACACCCCCACTTCAGAAAGGGGATGTCGGGTAGGAAAAGGACAGCACAACCAACTGATCCAGTATCTCACTTTGGTGAATTTCATAAAAACAGAAGATCCGGTAAACCAGGGCTGGACCCCTCCCAGGCCACCTCTCTTGGCTGCTTGCTTGCTTGTTGTTTTTCATTCCTTCTTTGCTACCTGCCTGGACTCTGTGGGCCTATGACTTTTCCAACATTTCACTGAAGGGTTTCAAAGTTCTCGTTTGGCTCTTGACATTTGAAAGTTCTGCAGATTTGCTTTTGTTCACACTCTGTAATATTTTCTTAAAAGCTTCACGGCACAAGCTATCGTTTCTGACTTTAGTCTTGGAATAATCTGCTAAATGAGCGTGACAACGGATAGGGTGTGTGGATTTCTTTCACTTGTTTGAGAGCGATCTAACACATCGGAACTGCCAAGCATCAATTGAAAACTGAGAAATCCAGCCATTATCCTAAAGAAGTGACAGGCAAATTCTTACACCACACTGATGATCAAACAAATGACAAGCTCCTCTACTTTCTTTGTAACAAAGTTGGACCATGGCTGCATCTACGGGAAACATGAGTGAGAATGGGGAAGTGTGTCAGGCTGCTCAAACTGTGAGACGATTGCCTACGGGGCAGAGTGCAGGCCACCTCGTGCTACGTCTTCCTCCCATTCACTCCGTGTCTGACTTCAACCTCTTTTCAGTGCCAGGAGCAAAGAGACATGCTGTCCAAACCTCCAGGGGTCTTTTAACCCAGCATTCAAGAAGATCACAAGGCTCTTGAGCAGGTGGCCAGGGACGGGGATGCACAGACTCCTCAGCGTTCAGGTAGGGCAAGACCACAAATTAGATGGAGTAGCCTGGTCGTCTTGTGTGCCGGAATCCTCAACACTGGGCAGCACAGGACGGAAGAAGTGACTTCTGCAGATGCTAGACTGAGCAACTTGCTACTGAAGCTGAGATTCTTAAAAACCTCTGCAGACTTTTACTTTGGCACAGAGCCCTTGCGTTGAGGCATAATTCCTGCTTTTGCAGATAGTTCAAAAATGTTTTATGTATGTGCTATTTCCAAAGAGTCTTTTAAAATTTCCTTTCTCATAGTATAATCGGTTGTTACCCCTCCTATTGATTTCCCTAAAGAGCACAGTGTATTCCATTAGAAACAGAGAAGAAGAAAAAAATGCAGGCACACATATACATACATATATGGCTTTTAAGCTGAGTGGAAGCAGTTTTCTTTTTCCTCCCTATTTTGGGGGGAGGGGTGTTAGGTTAGCAGGGGGACTGAATCTGCAATCAGAAGCCTGTTGTTTCTCTGTACTACATTTTCACAGAGGGCCTAGCTAGTCCCTGAAACCTGGGCACATCTGGTAGTTCTGAACCCTGTGAGCTGCAGATCTGCAGAATCCCAAGGCAAGACACAAAAGTAATGGATGTGGTAGACACAATCCAAGTGTCCATCAACCAGTGGTCAAACGAGTGGATACACAAAGTAGGCCTACTCTGGCATGTTACAAGACAGTAGAAGGGAATGAAGCCCCGACATGTGCTCCGACGTGGACGGACCCCAAAGCCACAATGCTCAGTGAAAGAACGCAAACTCGAATGGCCACACCTTATGGGAGACTTCTGGAACAGGCAAAGCCATAGAGACAGGAAGTACACTAAAGAGTCCTAAAGTAAAGACGGTGAATGTCATTTCTATCTCCAAAGTCAACATGTTCAGGGGACTTTCACCGGCATCCTAAGGAACGTGTACTCTGGAGGCATCCCTAGCATACTTGCGGTTCCCTCATACTTAACTCTTTTCTGCAAATTCTCTGAGGCTCACACGCAACAGACCAGGAGGCAGTTGGAGCCCAGGGGAGGCTCCTTTGAGTGTAACACTCTCTTACGCCACCTCCTCCTTTCTAATGTTGCTTTGTCAAAGACCACTCCTTGGGGCTGCAGTGTGGCACAGCGGGTGAAGCCACTGCTTGCAATGCAGGTATCCTACATGGGCACTGGTTCGAGTTCCAGCTGCTCCACTTCCAGTCCAGCTCCCTGCTAAAGGCCTGGAAAAAGCAGTAGATGATGGCCCAAGTGCTTGGGCTCTTGCCCTCCACTTGAAAGACCTGGACGAAGCTTCTGACTTCAGCCTGTCTTAGCCTTGGCCATTGTGGCCATCTGGGGAGTGAACCAGCAGATGGATGATCTCTCTCCCTCCCTCTGTAACTCTGGATTTCAAATAAATTAAAAAAAAAAAAAAAAGACCCTTCCTTGCCAGCCCACTCTGCAACCTGTCAACCCCTGCTTCATCTTCGCATGACCTGGCTCTGCTGCGACCTCCTGACGTCACCCCAGCCGGGCCCCCAGCTTCTTGAGAGCAAGGACCTTGTCTGGGGCACCTGAGTCAGAAGCCAGGCACGTGGTTGTTGTGTGAATGAACACGCCCCAGAAAAAAACCTTGGAAAACGGGCGAATCGTCAGCCACAACTTTGGCCCAAGGAACCAGCGACTTCGTTTGTGCAGACAAAGCTCATGCTGAGAGAGGAGAGTGTGCTCTTTTCCTTTGGCACACGGGCCTGCTCAGTGGGTAGGGACTGTGGGAGGGAAGCACGAGTGGAATAAGATGAGCACCTACACGCACCCAAGGCGCTGTGCCGTGCACCCCGCTCACTCTTCCTCTGCCCCTCCCTCCTCTACTCTGAGATGGGTTTTAGCCTTCCAGCTGGGCCCCAGACCCTTCCTTTAGGGACAGAATCATCTCACGGGGAAGACAGCAAACTCTGACTGAAGAGGATGATGAGATGAACTAGGCCTTCCTCGCTCCTCAGGATGGGATGGGCTTCAGCCTGGGGGAAGGGAAGAGGCAACCCTGCATGGCTTCCTGGAGGAGGTGACTTCTCAGTTGCGTTTTCAGGTGAGTGGGTGTAATCATCAAGAGTATGTGGCGCAGTCTGAGCTGGATGGGGCCTGGTACAGGGTTCGTGGCATAAAGAGAACAAAAGGGAATCTGATATTGCTGGAACACAAAATTTGAGGCTGGGAAAAGTGAGAAAGGAGACGGGAAAGAAGGGTATGGATCCAGACCTCTCCAATGCCTCAGTAGCCTCCTACCAGCAGCGAGCACGCATCAGGGGCCCGGAACCAGTCTAAGCAATTTACAAAGGTCAATGAACACTCCCTACAGCCCCATGGAGCAGATCCAATTATTCTGTCCATTTTACAGACATGGAAACTGAGTCTTGGAGTGAGTGTCACTTTCCAGACCACACAGCTGGTGAGAAGCAGGGCCTTGGGTGGGCTGCACTGCCCCAGGGACCCCAGCCCTGCATTATGACCCCAGAGCATGGCTCTCCATTCACAGAGGCTCTGCCCCAGGTGAGGTGCAAGACGTCTGGAGACATTCGGGTTACAGAACTGGTTATGCATGGAGGGGGTGCTACTGGCACTTGGTGGGTGGACGTCTGGGCTGTAGGATGAGAAATATCCTACAATGCTCTGGAAACCCCCACAACACAGGAACAGCTGGCCAAAATGTCCGTCACACAGAGGACAAGAGAAACTCTGCTCTCATTAATGGGCCAGCCAGGCGAATAGCTGACCTACTTTGTTTAGAAGGGTAAAAAGCACAGAGATAGCTTTTACTTAACCGTCTTGCAACACAGGGCACATTATCTGAGAGCCCTGTGAGCGCAGCAGGTGGCTGGAGGTGAGTGGCAGCAGCTACGGGAGCCCCCAGTTACGGAGCACCCTACCAAAGGGGAAGGAAAAAACACGTTTCTGCAGTCAGTGAACTGGCAGCTGCCTGCTGATGGTTTACAAAGAGCCTGACTTGAGTTTTCTCTTCGCAGGCCAATGATGAGGTGTCGGTGGGGCTCTGTACCGAGAGGGTCTGAGGTCATTGCCGGAAACGTCCCTCCTGCCCACGACCGGCAAATCAAAGAGCGGTGGTGGGTGTTGAAGGGAGAGGGAGTTCTTCCATTCCCCTCTTGATCAGAAGCAGGATAATGGGCCTGGTGATGGATCACACGGAACGTGTATGCTGAAGAAAGACAAGAGGGGGGTGACAGAGAAGGGATTGCCAGGTCCCGGGCAAAAGATGAGAGGGGAATGCCTTCTTAGACACAGAAGGAAAACAATTATTCATGATTTTGAAGAAAAGCAGTTCCGGCTAAGAAGCCATTATTTCACGCTCACTCTCTCCCTCTTCTTTTAAAAATATAAGTAGGTGGAGGAATTTGTAACTTAAGGGAAAAAAAAAAAAGATCAAAGAGCAGTAGGAAGGGCTGCAGACCAAAACGCACAGGTCCTAGGCTTGCTCTGCGCTCTGCTACGCTGGGGCGCTGGAGGCCTGCCGGGGACGCTGCCGGGTTCTTGCTTTCTGGGCACCAATATGATGTGGAGTCTGGGGGTGGGAAGAGGTCAGGGTCCATGGAAGTCCGCATGGAGCAAGAGAAAGAGCCCCAGTGACCCGCGCCCCGGCATCCTGAGCCCCGGCGTCCTGAGCCCTGGCCTGGTATCCTGGGCCCTGGTGTCCTGAGCCCTGGCCTGGTGTCCTGGGCCCTGGTGTCCTGAGCCCCGGCGTCCTGAGCTCCCGTGTCCCGAGCCTCAGTGTCTCCACTCGGTCGGTCACATCACCTCCTCATTTCTGGCCGCCTTTTCCCTGCTGATTAAAGTTGATGACAGTATCTATCCTGCAAAGTTTTCTCCGACATCAAGGAAAACTCATACATGTTGAGATGAGCACCAACCACTGCATGTAACTATGGTATGTTCAGGGCAGGGGAACCTATTTTGCTGTTGATGCTGATAACAATGTTAATATAAAGGGCATTTTATTATAATGACAATTTACCATATCCTTATCATTGGATCATTCTTTTGGGAATTCAAATGGTTCACTAATGTCAACCATTTGCTGAGTTGTCACAGAGTTTTTTTTTTTCTTTAATTTTGGTTTTTTTTAGCTTTAAAATTTAACAAGTTTTTAACATTTTGCCACATTCACTCCAAAGGCAGATTTTACATATATACACATATATACTCCTTTTTCTTGAAAACAGATATTAATGTGGCAAAATGTGGGATCCATAACAATGTACATAATATGTGGAAAGAAGGGTATATTGTCATGCACCTGGCATTATCCAGTGAGGCAACATTTATAACTATATACCAAATGATACGACATCCATAAAATTTTTATACTCTCTCTCTATATTAACTTCCACAAACAAGAGAAAACACGTGATATTTGTCTTTCTGGCTCTGGCTTATTTCACTTTGCATAATAACTCCCAGTTCCATCCATTTTGTTGCAAGTATTATAGTTTTTTTTTTTAAATCCATATTACATTACTGGTTGTGGTTTTCTTTTTTTTTTTCTTTTAGTCATAGATGTCCTGATTCTCGGCTGAGAATCTGCCCCCCCCCCGGGGGGGGTAAAGAATGCATTTTGCAGCATGTGTCGCATAGATGCAGCCCTGTGGCGATGGATCAAATGATGGAGAAGCAGTGTAGGGGACACGCACAGCTTCCATGTTACACCTCTGAAGAGTACCCTCCTCGAACCTCTTTCCCAGTGGCTGGAATGTGCTCATGGTAGTAGGAGCCAGAGCAGCCACTTTGTCCACGAGAAAGGCACCTCACATTACAGTGGCAGACAACAAGGTGTTGTTGGGACGTCAATACCACGGAGGGTCCTGCTAGCTCTAAGCATCTGCCTGGTATATAAGACGGAAACCAGCACCTACCTTACTTACTGCAGTCATGCTATTTTTTCAGGACACAAGGAATTAGAGGAAATTTTCAGGAGCCAAAGAGGTATCCAGTTTAATGTCAACATTTAAAAATCAGGAGAGACAGGTGTTTGGCCAGCAGTTATAGAAGCTGGTTTGGATGCCTGCATCCAATACTGGAGTGCCTGGGTTTAAGTTTTAGCTCTCTTCCTGAGTCCAGCTTCCTGCTAACGTGTACCCTGACCGGCAGTAGCTGATGGCTCTAGTAACTGAGTCCTTGCCACTAATGCAGGAGACCTGGATATCCCAGTCACTGTGGGTGACTCCAGTCTGAACCAGCAGATGGGAGCCCTCTACCCATCTTGTCTCTCTGCCTCTCAAATAAATACGTAATGAAATTTTACATAAGCATTCAATTGCTTACATTTTTATCTTGAAATATCAGAAGATTCTACAGCCTAGCAGCCGAGGGGTCCTTGATGTAGGGCACACAGCGTCCTGTGTGCCTCCGCCCCTCTCCAGTACTTCACTCAGACACACTCAGCCTTGAGACTGTGCCCTCTCCTTGCTGTGACCTATGAGATGGTTTATGGGAAAGCCAGGAGAGAGCCACCTCGTTCCTGACATGCACTGGGGGTTTCCATGCTGGATTCTCTGCGAAGAACACAGAATATGTTTCCTTAGCCAAGTTTTTCAGTGCACAGATCAGAATCACTGGATCACAGAGCAGGGAGTGAAGTTCTGAGAGGATGAACAGCTTGCTTCATATCTTGGGGCTGTTCGTGGGCACGGCCGTCTGACTGCAGAGCCTGAACCTCTAGCCAGTGCCTACTCTGCTTGCACTGGATCCCCAGGCTTTTAAAATCAATACCAACTCATTTGCAGAAGTCTAAATGAATGTACAAAGAAGTTTTTCTGGATAATTAATAGAGTTTTGTTTCTCAGCATTCACAGCATAAACCTCTAGCAAGTGTTTTCATTGTCTCGTTGTTGTTGAATATTTTTGCTCAGGGTGATAATATCTCTGTCAGCACATCGCTCTGCTCAAGACGAGGCAGCCTGTGGAGCAAAGATACAGCCCTGACATTTGGTGTGGGCCGGGGGTCCTTCTGCTAGCCAGTGAGTGTCAGGAAAGAAAAGGACAATGCAGATGGTGGATGAAGTTGGTGGCAGAGGTCAGGAGGCAGCGGAAGGTTCTAGAACATTTTCTGGGAAGGTTCATCAACAGATATGCACAGTTGGCTCATATCAGTGTTCCCTGGATGGGTTCAAGGCCAGAGCTTGTGGTTAAGGCTGTTCCCATGCTTGCCTCATCGTTTGGCTTCGTATCTCCCCCCTGCCTGCAGCCCCTGACAGATACACTCTCCAGACCCACACTAAAGCATACATCGGGAATGCTTTGAAAGCTCCAGCAGGAATCTGGGGGCCCTCCTTGGGTCTTGGAATCACAGAATGTCAGAACTGGAAGGGACCTCAGAAAGCTTCTGGTCCGACCCTTTTGATTTATAAGACAGGAAACAGATACAGAGAAGGGAGGGGAGCTGGTCAAAATTCATCCACCAAGAACAGTTACTGTGACACCATGTTTTGTGTTAAAGGTGGAGGCAGGGTTGCACTTTAGAAAGATGATATATTGTGTTGTCTCTGCCTTGGGCACTAAAAACAAGGCTTGTCTCATTGTTCCTCATCACAGACTCTGAGTGACTCCTCTTGTTCTGATAGGCAGGCAGAGAACGTAAGGCACCGGAAGTGAAATCACTCAGCCATGAAGGGCTTGTTCCCAGTTTTGAAGCCAGATTATCTGACTCCATGCTTGAACTGTTACACTGGACTAGACTTTAAGACTTGCAAATGCAAAACAATTCTTATAAGGATCAAGTTGAGGGAAATAGGTAGGCAGAGCCTGGGAGCTGGTATGAAATGCCACACCTAAATAGAATAGCTACTAATATGTGTCCTGCCGTGGTTTGGATGTTAGTTTGGGCATCCCTCAAGATCTCATGTGTAAAAGGCTTGGTCTCCAAAAGTCTGATGTCAATGGCACTAAACACCTTATTTGGTGTTTAGAGGTAGAGTCTTTGGGCACTGACTAGATTGGATGAGGATGCTAGGGTGGAGTCCTCACGATGAAATAATGGTGGCTTTGCAAGGAGAGGCACAAACACAGGTGCCGTCCAGCCCTGTGCTGCTGCGCATTGCCTTGGGGCCTGCCGGCATGCTGGAGCAATGGAATCACCTGACCTTGGACTGTGAGCCTCCCAAACCATGACCTCAAACTTCCATTTATAAGTAGTCTGTCTTAGCACTGTCAATGTAGCGACAAAAAGCTGACTAACACATGTGCCGATCCACAAACTATGGCCATAGGACTATGTAGCTCCAGTGTTGTAAGATCCTACACTTTCTCAAAAGGGTCCAGGAACTCAGATTTGTGCACCATTTTCCTACCCACTCCTTCTGGCCATGGGACCATTAGAACCATTCACCAATATTCAGGGTCTTTTGGGGGTCTTAGGGGATGCTAATGCTGACACTCTCCAAGCCTCTCAAGTCAGGCAAGGCCATGAAAAATGCGATCAGAAGTGACTTGAGAGTTGGAGTTTGATCCTTGTTGGGGGTGGGGGGATGGCTAGGTTCATTCCAGACAATGGCTGCTCCAGTCAGTTCCAGTCCCAGGCTGAGGACAGAGCAGAGCCCCCAGCTGACCTCCACTGGACACATCATGTGACTGGGGGATAGTTTTCATTGTTTGAAGCAGCTGAGATTTGTCAGTGGTACTCTATGGCAGCATAGCCTATCCTGTCCTGATAGGAATTAAACTCTTTTAAATTTGAGAGAGAGAGAGAGAGAGAGAGAGAGAGAGAGAGATCACCTGCTCACATTCACACCCCACATATCCACAACAATGAGGGCTGGACATGAGCCAAACCAGGCCCTCCATGCAGGTGGCAGGGACACAGGACTTTAACCATCATAACTGCTCCCCAGGGTCTGCATGGACAGGAAGTTGGAGTCGGGAGCTGGGGCTGCGAAGTGAGCACAGATGCTCCCATGTGGGACTTGGGGATCCTAATGCTAGTCTAGACACTTGCTCCCAAGATTCACTTTTAAAACTGTAAGTCAGAAAAAAACACCACACCAGCTGCCCAGTCTGCATTCTCAAACACTGAGGGTTTGGAGTTGGAGAAGGGGCCCTTCGGGGCTTGGGCTTGGTCAGCAACTCCCTTTTCTTCTGGAGCCACCGCCATGTGGATGGTCACAGAGAGTGTCTTGCTAAGTGAGAGCTGCTCATTCCATAAAGACCTGGGAGACTCCACAACCAACCCGTCTTCCTCATTAGAAACCTCAATCAAAGCTCATTCTGCCTGTGACACTCAAGATCACCTTTGCACGTAGAGGTGGATGTGACTAAAGACAACATACTCGGCCGGCGCCGTGGCTCAATAGGCTAATCCTCCACCTTGCGGCGCCGGCACACCGGGTTCTAGTCCCGGTCGGGGCGCCGGATTCTGTCCCGGTTGCCCCTCTTCCAGGCCAGCTCTCTGCTATGGCCAGGGAGTGCAGTGGAGGATGGCCCAGGTGCTTGGGCCCTGCACCCCATGGGAGACCAGGAAAAGCACCTGGATCCTGGCTCCTGCCATTGGATCAGCACGGTGCGCCGGCTGCAGCGGTGGCCATTGGAGGGTGAACCAACGGCAAAAGGAAGACCTTTCTCTCTCTGTCTCTCTCTCTCACTGTCCACTCTGCCTGTCAAAAAAAAAAAAAAAAAAAAAAAAAAAAGACAACATACCACAGGGATACAACAGAGCAGAGAATGACAGAAGAGACACAGTCACTCCAAACTGAAATGTTAATATCCTGTAAGAAAGCAGAATAACTGTTTGGAGGGAAAAAAAGGATGAGGTACTGTATTAAGTAGCTCTTGGCACTATACTGAAATACTCAAGGCAGCCTAGTTTTAGAAAGGGAAATGGTTTCTTTTTGGCTCCTGGTTTTGAAGCTTCATAGTCCAAGATTGGGCAGGTCCCATTGGTTCAGCCTGTAGTGATGTTGTTCTTGCTGGAAGAATCCTGAGATGGCATGGGTCGTCACGTGGCGAGTGACAAGGAATGCCTTTGTCTGTCTACATCTAAGGCCTCCAGGATTCAGTTAAGCAATCTCCACCGCAATGAGCTAACCCAACCTGGTACTTTCAAAAGGCCCCTCCAAACACCGTAACGTGGACTATGTTTCCACCCTCTGAGTACCATACCATTAACTATGGCTTTGGGGCTTGCAGGTGTTTGGGGGGCAACTCATGTTCAAATGATAGCAGACACATGCTCTTTCGAAGAGAAGGAAGGATTACTTGGAAAACTTGCGTCTTATCACAGTTAAGGAACTGAAAATACAGCACAGTACTTTTCAGTTTCAAGCAAACCATAAATGTTTGAAATTAATGAAGTTAAGGTTACTGACCAGTATCAACATTTATCAAGGTTCTAACTGGTATCAACTGGCTGTACAAACAAGCTTTCCCAGGTATCAGTTTTTAAATCTGTAAATGGGACAATATTATTGGATTGCCTAGCTGAAAGATGAATTAAATTCTTTTGTAAGACAAATATTTAGAAATGCTACATTCAAATGAAGCAAAGTGTTTTGTGAATGGAAGAAAAATACATATTGTCCATATCGTGAAACTACTGACGCTACAGTCGTGACTTTGATCTGTGGCTTTCAAAGCACCAGCAACAATGTTTCTGCTCAAGTATTAAAACTGAGACTGTGTTTCAGACTTTCTTGGTATAAGGTTAATGAATGCTTATTGCGACAAACTAACACACTCAATAAAGGTACAGAATTTCTCCATCTCAGCACTATGACATCTTGTGCAGGATAAGCCCTTATGGTAGGGGCTGACGTGTGCATTGTAGAATGCGTGGCTCTATTGTCTGATCTCTGCCCATCAGATGCTAACAGCGCTGTCCACACACCCCCACACACACACCCCAAACTGTAACAACCAAAAATGTATCCAACATTACCAGAAGACTCCTGGGGGGCAAACTCACACTTTTTGAGAACAGTGGAACCTAACATTGCCCATCCCTCTCCCGGCACAGAATCCTCCCTGAGGCGCTGACTTCTGTGACCAGTTTAGTATCATCTTTAGTGCAATTTTTTTTTTTAAATTATCAAATACATGGCATATTCCTCTTCAGTCCTCCTCCATGCAGACACATATGCTAACTCATGTCATGCTGTTCTTTGTATCTTTAAGCAGTAAATGCATCTTATTTATGTTTCTCTGTATCTACATGTAGAACTTCTGCATAGTTCTAAAGAAATAGCGACATGGCCGTCCACTGGACTCATGAATTTTCATTTACCTGACTTCTTACTGATGAATATTTAAGTGTTCCAAACTTGCCCTGCTAACACAATGTTGCACTGGATCTGTTTATATCTGCATCTGTGCACATTTTTACCAGTATTTCCAGAGGAATTGCTGCATCAAAGGTATGCACTCATAATCACAACAGGTTTCTGCGAATTTCCCGCCAAATTCCCAAGAGGTGTTTTAGCCTCCATGGCAGCCTTGGAAACTTGGAGTTCTGAGCATTCTTTCTTCTTAATTCCTGTAACAGTACAGCAGCTAATAGCTCTGCTAAATGTCAATCATTCCAAGATTGAAAAACTCAACTTTAAAGAAAAAGAACACCGAGTTTGAGTTGGAGTCCCACCATTTCCCATGTTCTGCAGGTTCCATTAGACAAATTGTTCAGGTCCCAACTTTCTTAATAATAATAATAATAATAATATCTCCTTCAAAGCACTGTTGTCATAATTTATCATCTCATATAGAATTGCAGTGTGCTTGGCTGATAGATTGATATAAATAGGTAAATAGGCAGGCTAATATCCCTTTCTCTTTCTCTCTCTCTTTCTATATATGCCTAACATAGTATGGTTATTCATTTTTCTTAATAATAAACATCAAGTGAGTTGGTGGCTCAGATGGGAAAGCCAAGATGTGTATACAATCTAACAGTTAAAGAACATTGGGTCACAGATGATTCACTGACCTCGACCAGGATGAATTTCAGATGATCATCAAATGAACATGATAGACTAGAAAATACTGTTTCTCTCTTAGGAGATTATAACTAACGCTTGAGTCACTGAACGCTTGTGAAACCAGCAGAGGGGTAAACAGCTACATTGCTGCACACGTGCACAGAGGGCATGACTGTGCACATGTTTAAACCACACCTCCAGATGCTGGAGCAAGACAGTGCTGTGGACTTCCCTTCCATGTGGTGATGCCCTGCAGAGCAGAGCATCTTTCCTCCCAAGGTGATTCAGAATTCTCTCCATGCTTGCTGGGAGGAACTTAACCACCATAATCGGATTACCTAGAAATCAGGTTTCCAGTTTCACCTCGAGTACATCAAAGAAAGTGAAATCACAAATGAGCCATGTGAAGACATGACTGCTCTGGGTGGTGGGTTTTAAGGACCATTAGATCCCATTTCAACATTCTTCCTCCTCTAAAGTATAAGGAACCGCTTGAATGTAGACTTTGGAGAGAGACAAAGTGAATTCAAATCTTGGCTTTGCCACTTCCCAGCTGTGTTTGGGTGACTGACAACCTCTCAGGCTCCACCTTCCTCTTCTGCAATACAATCATTATGAGGTTCTCTGAGATCAACAAAGAGAACATGTGTGAATTGGCATCTGTGGGTGTAGCCCACACTGTGTCTGGCAATCTGACCCCACTCATCCTTAAAACTGCCCCTTCTATGCTGTTGATCCTGGAACGTCCACGGGCTGACTCCTAGGCTGGCTGCAGGGTTGAACAGGTGGCACATAAATGGCCAGTCAGGGCATTGCCTTGCCCTAGGCACAGTGACCAGATGAGGACAAGGCATGGGAACTGGTCTGAGCCAAGGAGACACAGAGGTCTACTAGCAATGTTAAAAGGTAAACCTGAGGATACTGAGGTATTGGAATGTAATCTTGGCATCTTGCTACATCCTGAGAATAGAGGCTTTCAGAAAAACAGAAGAGATGGACAGAGTAAGACATAATTCTGATGACATCATTCAAGTTCTGACATCCAACTTGGCCAAAGCTGAGGCATCCCTGGCCTTTTGGGGATGTGCACTGATAAATTAATCTTCTTGATTTAAACCAATTGGATTTCCAAAAATCTAAAAGTCAGCAGGGTCACTAACGAACTATACAAAGGCCTAGTCCCTGTCTGGTAGTCGCACACAAGGGTGCGGGGCGCAGGAGGCGCCTCTACTGACTGCAAGAGGAAGCAATGTTGTTTGCCCTTGGTATCTGAGAGGCCTGTCTGACAGCACTGGGAGATCAGGCGCACGGCGCGGTAATGAAAGCAGCTGCTGTGTGAATCGAAACAGCAACAGGAACCCTGGGCCCAATTTACTCACACCTGGCATGGTGCCAGGCTGCAGGGTGTCAAACTCAGGGAGGGAGCAAGCGTGGCGTCTTCAGGAAGGCCGTGCTGATGCAACCTGGGCGCTGCTCTGTGATCAGCCAGGAGAACCCAAGCTGCCTGGGTAGGGGGTCACTGGCTCCAAGGCTGGACACCAGTGCTCCCAGTAGATAGGAAAAAACGCAAATAAAATTCACCGACCACCAGCTCAGGGCCGAACTGCCAAAATCAGACTTCAAAGAAAGAGATGGACCTTACTTTGAGGATTAAACACACAGGAAGAGCACGTGGCCAGGAACAGCCAGAGCGTGGGAAAGAACCCTGAATGCAGAGAGCCTCATTTCTACCTTAGCTTACTGCTTTCAAGCTATGTCACTGTATGCATTTATCCATGTCACCCCTTTATTCAAAACCCTGCAGTGGCTTCATCGCATCCAGAGTATCGGCTGAAACTGTTGGCATAGCCCACAAGCCTTTGCATGAGCCTCTACCTTCCCCCGACTGAGCCCTCACTCCTGCCAACAGCCATGCTGGCTCCATGCTGCTCCCAACCAAGCAACTGCCTCTGCTCCAGGACCTTTGCATTGAGTGCTCAAGCTGGAATATCCTTCTCCGGGACATCTTTCTTCATGGCTGAATCTTACACTCCATTCAGTCTCTCTAGATGCGCCACCTCGTCGGACAGAGATCATTTTACCTGACAGCAGCCTACCTTACCCACTGTGCGCATTTTTCTCTGAGCTGCTATCTAATGATTCCTTTGCTTAGCTTCTGTTTTCCTTCCTACAGTGGTGATTTCTTGTATTCACTGCTGTATCATCAAGCCTACACTAGTGCCAGTCACATGGAAGGTGCTTTTTAAATATGCTGGGCTGGTGCTGTGGCTCACTTGGTTAATCCTCCACCTCCGGCACCGGCATCCCATATGGGTGCAGGGTTCTAGTCTCGGTTGCTCCTCTTCCAGTCCAGCTCTCTGCTGTGGCCCGGGAAGGCAGTGGAGGATGGCCCAAGTGCTTGGGCCCTGCACCCACATGGGAGACCAGGAGGAAGCACCTGGCTCCTGGCTTCGGATTGGTGCAGCGCACCGGCCGTAATGGCCATTTGGGGGGTGAACCAACGGAAGGAAGACCTTTCTCTCTGTCTCTCTCTCTCTCACTGTCTAACTCTGCCTGTCTATTAAAAAAATGTGCTCAGTGTATTTGGTCATTTACTACATATTTACTGAGGGCCTCCCTGAGCAGGGAGTTGACAAAACAGCCCTGAGAGAGACAAGGGTGTATGCTCTGGTGGTTGTGAAATATTCATGTGGACACACACAAGAAGAGGAGCAGGATCTTCTCAGAACGTGGGAAGCTCTCCGGGGCAATGAAGCATGATCGGGAACAGGATTTTTAACCAAGTGGTCGAGTAGGCTCCAATATGGAGCTGAAGTTGCTGAAGTGGCTGGGAAAGCGCATTATGCCATGAGTCAATCGGGAAGGCGGAGTTGGGTTACGGACAATAGGAAGAGCAGCTGCAAAAGCCCTGGGGCAGGGAAGAATGTGGTCTGTTAGAAACCGTGAACGCGGCCGGCGCCGTGGCTCAATAGGCTAATCCTCCACCTTGCGGCGCCGGCACACCAGGTTCTAGTCCCGGTTGGGGTGCCGGATTCTGTCCCGGTTGCCCCTCTTCCAGGCCAGCTCTCTGCTATGGCCAGGGAGTGCAGTGGAGGATGGCCCAGGTGCTTGGGCCCTGCACCCCATGGGAGACCAGGAAAAGCACCTGGATCCTGGCTCCTGCCATCGGATCAGCGCGGTGCGCCGGCTGCAGCGGCGGCCATTGGAGGGTGAACCAACGGCAAAAGGAAGACCTTTCTCTCTGTCTCTCTCTCTCACTGTCCACTCTGCCTGTCAAAAAAAAAAAAAAAAGAAACCGTGAACGCGCCCATGGCTGCAGGAGGGAAGACAAGGCTCAGGGACACAGTGGAGGAAGCAGACGGGGTGAGATCATACGGAGGCTCCTGAGCCGGGGTGAGAGTCTGAGATCTTCTCCTACGAAGAGGAAACCACTGTGCATCACTTTCAGACTCCGTTTCAGCTCCGACACGGAGATAATAAACACTCCGGTGGGAAGAGCGTTCTTCAAGGAAAGGCAGACACACGCCCAGCCCAGTGCTTGTAGACAGCAGGGCCCTGATAAACAGCCACTCAACACCACTGCCCTGGAAAGAGACCCAGACTTGACATAAGCTAGAAGTCAGCTGGGATGTTGTTTCTGCTTCTCAAACCTGAAGGCTCCCAGGTGGAAACGACCAGAAATGAACTCGGAGGATCAAGTAGGTTTCAAGCGTGATGTCAGGCTTCTACTCTTCCTTCAGAACACAGGGACGACAGTCATTCCTCCAACGTGACCCTGGAGTTTGCTAGGTGCACGGCCTGAGCTCAGCATGCGTGCAAGGTGAACAGGCATTAGCAGCAGACTGAGATAGAGCTAGGGCCTGTGGAGCCCCGACTGAGCAGTGTCCTGCACCCCTGGCCTCCTGATGCTGTCCTGCTCTCCCGTATCTCACAATCGTGAGAGGATGGGGCAGACAGACACATGGGCAAGTCCTGCCAACAGAGGTTGCCCAAGCCCTAGGCATGCCCATCACAAGTCTTTCTGTGCACACAGCAGCCAGGGGGAATTTGTTTTATTCAAGCAAAAAGCCTCCCTCAGAGAACTCACAGTTCACTGTCACTAAGCAGGTGCAAAATTTTCATCTTGCATCACCCACAGGAACACATTCCTCAGAGGAAGTCTGACCAACAGCCCCAAGTCTTGGGAGAGAGTGGATGATAACATAAAAACTTGATTAGGAAATGGTCTGCTTAGGGGATGGTTTGAAGATGGAAGGAAATTTCTCCTAGGTAAGGGCCATTTAGTTCCAAAGAAAATTTATTTTTATGTGGCATTTTGGGTCTGTGTGACAGCCTTCTAAGGCACAAAGATAATGCCAGGAGAACTTTGAAAGACCAAAGGGGGTTTCTGCTTATATCTATTAGACTCGTAGATCTAGCTTTTTTTTTTTTTTTTTTTTTTTTGACAGGCAGAGTTAGACAGTGAGAGAGACAGAGAGAAAGGTCTTCCTTTTTTCCGTTGGTTCACCCAAGTGGCTGCTACGGACGGTGGGGTGCGGCTGGTGCGCTGCACCAATCAGAAACCAGGAGCCAGGTCCTTCCTCCTGGTCTCCTGTGCAGGTGCAGGGACCAAGGACCTGGGCCATCCTCCACTGCCTTCCCGGGCCACAGCAGAGAGATGGACTGGAAGAGGAGCAACCGGGACAGAATCAGTGCCCCATACGGGACTAGAACCCGGGGTGCAGGCACCACAGGTGGAGGATTAGCCTAGTGAGCTGCGGCGCCGACCAGAGATCTCACTTTCTTACAGTAAGAATGCTCTTCAGGCAGAGACACCTGACTTAGTGATAGGAAGCGGGGCCCTGTTTCTGCCTCTGCTTTTGATCTCTCACTGCCCCGGGCCTTCCTGGCAGGTCACTGAGGACCCAGCAAGGGTGACAACAGCAAGCTGGGAAGCCTTAACCCAGGAGCCAGGAGCTAAGTAGCCAACATAAGGAAATGATCCTTGCTTCACTAACAGATGCTCCTTGGCACAAGAATCAGCAGGGAATGGGAGCTCCAACTGCAAAGCCCAGCACTAGAGGTAGGCGCGTGGTGCAGCATCTAAGACACCACTCGGGATGCCCGCTTCCCATATCAGTGTCTGCGTTTGAGCACCAGCTCCGCTTCCGACACAAGCTTCCTGCTAAAGTGCATCCCTGGGAGGCAGCAGGCGACTGCTTACCTACTTGGTCCCTGCTGCCCACGTGGGGCACATGGATTGAAACATCCCTAACAGACTCTCAGACATCACTTGCTCTCTGAGATCACACTGTTTTAGATAAAGCTGAAGCTTAATCCATGTCTAGTACAAAAAGAAAAGAAAAGAAAGAGAACAGAATCACTGAAGGAAAGAACCCCAGCGCTCCTGGCAGTCCTGGGCACAGCCGGAGGCCAGCGGAGCAGCTCCATCCCAGATCCTCAGTTCGTCTGTTGCTCTGCACAAAACAGGGCACTCCGCCTCTCTCCAGCTTGACCGGTGGAGTTTTTAACAGAGCTGGAGAAAATTTTACTTGGGAGTATGGCACGGAAGGATTATTTATCAAATATCTTTCCTGAATACAAATACATATATTTTATATTTAAGTTAATATTGTGTATATATACTCATTAATCACTTAAGTATATGTAAAAAAAAACTATACTTGTGAATAAGCCTGCAGCTTGGGAATATGTATTTGATGCTAATGAATAAATATGCACAGCTAATCTTTGTAATATAAAAATGGTCCTAACATGTCTGTCAGCTACACTTTGCCAGTACACAAACAACTACTTTTGTGCGGTGAAACAAATGAATTCTGCTTTATTTTACAGAGTTTCCTTGATACTGGGCTTCTCCATTAAACTATGAGCTCTGTGAGAGCAGGGACTCTTACCTGCCTCCCTCACTCCAGATCCCAGCACAGAGCTACATGTGGGGCAAATACGTGTTGAGTGAATGCATCAGTGGATTCCGCCATCCTGCTCTACTCTACAATGTAATTCTATTTCAAGGAATGCACCATGTTTCTGGGTTCCTGACTGGTATCACACATTCACTGGTTCACATTTTATTGCTACTTGAGTTTTTATCGCAAGTTTTTTTAAACCTTTCAGGACACTAAATGGGGCCCATTTAAATATTGAATTGAAATAAAAACAACTCACTCCAGACAGCAGTCTCTGTTGAGTCACTTTTTCCCCCCTGAACTACTGTTGATTTCACCTCTCCCAGGAGCCAGAGTCAGAGTCCCTGACACCCAGCTTGGTCTCCCAGGACAGAAGAGGACGAATAATGTTAATGGAGATGGGGAGCTGAACAGCAAACTCCAGAGATGGGCACAGAAGCAAGCAGGGCGCAAGAAACTGGCACAGTCCTGCAGGCTGCTTTGAGCAGTGGCCATGCAGAAACCACGTGCGTTCTTTATGCCTCACCCCTACCTACCCTGAGGCTCCATCCCCATCCCACAGCTGGAGCCCTTCATGTCTCCCTCACCATGGCCACCTGCTGTGTCCCCACAATACTCATCGGAGGCTTGTACTGTGGCTCAACGGGTTAAGCTGCTGCCTGCACACTAGCACTCCAAATAAGTGCTGACTTGCTCCACTTCTAATCCAGCTCCTGGCTAATGCACCTGGGAAGGCCGCGGAAGACGGCTCAAGTGCTTGGGCTCCTGCCACCCACACAGGAGACCCAGATGGAGTTCCAGGATCCGGGCTTACTCCTGGCCCAGCCCCAGCTGATGTAGCCATTTGGGGATTGAACCAGCAGATGAAGATCGATCTCTCTCTCTCTCCCCCACCACCCCGTAACTCTGCCTTTTCAAATAAATAAAGAAATCTTTAAGAAACACAATGGCAATCTCCCTGGACAGGAACCTCGTGTCTCCCTGGAATCCATCCAGCCTCCTGTACTCTTCACAGTGGCTGGAGTAACCCATTTATGGAAAAGCAAATGAGACTCACTACAAGTGTCCAAAAAATGTACCAGTGGACTCTCATCAAATGCCAAATAAAATTCAAACATTTTATACTTAACTACATATACCTGGGGAGAGGGAGGACCTCCTACAGATCTTAGTCGTCACTATGGATGCCTCTCTGCCTTATTTACAATGTGTCACCAGCACTGCAACAAACATGAGCACCACAGGGCCTTTGCACTTGCTTTTCCGTCAACAAGGAAACCTCTGCCCTCAACTCTTGACAATCTTGGCTCCTCCTTCTCACTGGAGACTGCTTTCATACGCCCTCCTCCAAGGAGCCTTTCTGAGCACCTCCACTAAAACCCCCAGGTCCTTGCAGCCTCACTGTTCTGTCACATCGTTTCCTCGGGAACTGAACCTCATCTAAGGGAATCACATTTACCTGCGGCTATCGTCCGTCTTGCCTGCCAGCTCCCCTCCATGAAGGCAGGAGCCCTGCCTCTCTTGCTCACCTTCATCTTCTGTGTTTAGCAAAGTACCTGGCATAAAGCAGATGCCCAAGGAACAAATCTTCAATCTCTATATAGGGGAGAACCCCCCCTTTATTTTCAAAAATTATTTTTAAGAAAGCAAATATGTATCGACCATGTAAGCCAATAACCTCTCACATAAATGTTATTACACTCAACTCGAAGACGAGGACACGAACCTCAGAGACAGTAAGTGACCTGTTGCACAGCACCTGGCTGATACTTGCAAGCCAGACCCATTCCCCACCCCCAGAAACCTTTTATTTAAGGTCCACAAACTTCGTGCATTTCACAGATACAACCTTGGGGACATAGTGAATCTATGTGTCCCTTCCACCCGCACTCCTGTCCACTGTCCCCTGCGTGGTGGTTTACTACTAAACAGTGATTATGAATGTAAACTGAATGCACACTAGTCAGTGACCCATTGATAATTGAGAAGAAGTATTAATTAAGAGCCCTTTGCTCTTCACGGGTGTCTTTGGATCCCTGGGGAGGGAAACTACAGCAAACACAGAAAATAGTTACTGTTGAGCACCTCCTGTGTGCCAGGCACTGACCCTCCACCTGCAACAGCCCACCTGCTCCTGGCAGGAGGCACCACACAGAAGCCGAGGCTTCACGCTGAAGACGTCGAGGCACAGAGCGGTGCAGCGACCTCCTGACATGGGCGGTAGGAGACCGAGCTTATGTCCGTCTTTCTCCAAGTGTTCTCCTTGTTTGCCCCATGTTGAGTTTCCGTACAGGAATCGAGTGCTCAGCAAACCCCACTGATGCTATGGCAACCACCTGCTTGCAGTCCATAGTAACCCCCAGCAGTAAAAAAGGACTATTCTCAATTCTAGACATCGGTTTTACTATCCAGTGGTGCACTAGCTATTTTGCTGATGGTTTTGAAAAAAAAAAAAAAAAAAAAAAAAAAAAAAAAAAGAAGACTAGCCGTCTATTCATATCATCACATTTCCTTAATTTGTTTGGATTCTTCAAGTCCTGTAATTTTCTAGGAATGGAAAGTTACCCAAATTCATGAGTTGACAGTCAATAGTTTTTAATACGTGAAAACGTAGCACATACCGCACAGTATTTACAGTCTTCTGTATGCACCGTTACACAGTCACCTCCCCAAGAGTGATGGGCTCCAGGATTCCTCCGGATACCAAAGTCTGCAGATGCTCAAGTCCTCAGTATAAAATGGCAGAGTATTTGCATTGAATTTATGCATGTCCCCCCTTGTACTTTAAATCATCTCTAGAGTGCTCCTAATAGGTAATAAAATGTAAATACCATGCAAATAGTTGTTATGCTCTGTTGTTTGGGGAATACGGACAAAAACAAAGTCTGAACCTATTTAGTACAGATGTAATATATTTTCCCCAAATATTTTTGATCTCCAGCTGGTTGAATTTGCAGGTGGGGATTGCATGCATAAGGAGGGGCCAGCGGGTCCCAGGGACACATGGACATGGGGGGGCCAGCAGAGTTCAACCCCCAGTTCAGCTCCAGACACAGAAATGACCACTACCCACCCTTCACAGGGCAAGGCAGGTTTTAGAGGAGCTGAGTGGCAGGCCGAGTGTTGCACAATGATGGGCCACAGTGAGGGCAGGACTTGCGCCCAGGCATTCTCATCCCACGCCCATGCTCTCCACCACTCTGGAAGTGGGGAGCTGGAAAAAAGAATAATCAGGACGTGGGGAAAAGTAACTCAGGAAATCTTCACGCCTCCTCACCAGTTCTCACAAATCCCTATCAAACCGAATCCAACAACGAGAAATAATTTCTCCCCAAGGCCTGACCCCCAAATGCTTGAAGAATGAACTCTTTGCTTCTCTCACCACAAAATTATTCAAGAGCTCACAAGGCAATTGCTGGAACCCTGTCCCAGAACTCACTCCGGGCCTGACTGATGGCCCTAATGACATTACCAAGCCGTTCTTCCTATTTTTGGCATCAGGCAGGAGTGTATTTCCAAAGATGATTCTACCAGACGGGTCCTGTGGATGTGATGGGATTAGCCAAATTTCAAAGCTTCATTCTGACCTCTAGCAGAAAATTGGGCACATACGCCCCTGAAGGCTACAGGGACTATGGGAGAACATCAAGTTGATTCATCAAATTAGCTCCAACATAATTGTCCTGCATGACTGGCCATAGAAACTCGTCAGCTATAAACCTGTCAAAAAGCCATCCACTCTAATGTTAAATAGAGACACAAAATAGTGTTGTTCCGAATTTGACATTTGTTGGACTTCAGCCTGCTAAGGATGTTTCCTGTTGGAGGAATTTGTGGTGAAATACACAGAATGGATAGACTGTGGCAGGAAAAAAAAAAAAAAAAAGAACCCACACATGTGGCTGGAAATACCAGCTTGTGTGCATCAGACCTGTGGCTATATCTTTCTTTGAGAGATTCGCAGAGCTTTGAAAGTCACGGGCTTTGAATTTCATTGTTTCCCTTTTTCACTAATGCTCCACATGGGTTATTTGCTTTTCTGCTCTGACATTATTCTCAGAAATGAAGATGAGGACGTGCGCCATGGGCAGTTTTTGCTTCTTATGAGTACCACATTGTCTTGCGCATTCACTTATGTGCTGTCCCAGAATGCAAAAGCTGGCCGTCAAGTACTTTTCCAGAGAAAACCCACACGATGAGAGGGCCAGACTTAAGACTTAAGTAAGCAGTCATCTCGCCACTGTTGAGGATTGCAATGTCGCGGTACACAGCTGGGCACTGCACTGCCTGACCTTCAGGTTCTCGCTGTCTGGAACCAGTGACTTCCCTGGGCCCCGCTCTGAGCGCTGGGAACCTGGAGCAACAAGCCTTCCTCTTTCAACTCACACAGCCCAACTGCACTCTCTGTGCTCCATTCAGATCTGAGATTCACCAACTATTGTCTCACTTGTCTTCTTTTAGTGATTACTTGTCTGGTTCTTAATTTCTATGCCATTTTGGGGGTGATTTTTCCCTTTTTTGTTATTGACAAAGACAGAGGATGCCTCCTATAATTTGTGGGTGATTGACAAGGCTGAGCGTTGTTAACTCAAATGTTTTGATCTACATCAGAGGGGACCTCCAGGCCCCAGACGTGACAGGCTGAGATAGTGCCTTCAAAGCGAGTGCATATTAAATCCCAGTAAGCAAGCCCTTTATGTGCTAGTCAATAAATTATCCCTTCTAGGGCAAGAAGGCAATAAGTAGCAAAAACCTAAAAATGGAAATAATCTTTAGCAATCCCACTTCTAGGCTTTTAGCCCAAGGAAATGAATAAAAAAGTATGCAAGGATAGGAATAAAAGGATGTTCACCTCAGTGTTGTTTATAAGAGGAAAAAGCTACAGACCAAACCAAACCAAACTCACGTCCAGCAATAGGGCTAAGTAAATACATTAAGCAAAAATGTTATATCCACATAAGGGAATATTTACAGTCATTAAAATGTCTTCCATGTATCTTTATTTATCTATAGGAAATGATATTCACCATAAATACCAAGCAAAAGAGACTAAAACTCTATTATATTGGGGTGGGCATGATGGCACAGTGGACCATTTGGTATGCTCACATCTTTGTATCTGTCTGTCCAGGTTTGGGTCGATTTCTGATCCAAATTCCTACTGATGCACAACCTGAGAGACAGCAGATGATGGCTCAACAATTGGGTCCATGCCACCCATGCGGGAGACCCAGATGGAGTTCCTGGCTCCTGGCTTTGGTCTGATCAGTTGCAGGTATTTGGGAAGTGAACCAGCAGCTGACAGACTGATCTCTCTCTTTCTCTCTCTCTCTCTTGATCCCTCTCTCTCTCTATCTCTATCTCTCTCTCTCTCCCTACCCCTTCCAAATAAATATTTTAGAAACCATTATATTCCCCTCTGTGTGACTATCCTTGTCTTGTCCATATTCTTCATTTCTTTGTGGAAAAAGTTCCTGAAATGGCCTCATCCCAATGTTAACAGCAGTGATTTCTATGCATGATTTTTACAGGCTTCCTTCCACTTTACGATGTATGTGCATTCCTGTTAACAGTCAGAAGAAACAAAGGTATTTTTATTTTACAAAGGGAACACCCATTGTCACGAGAGATTTCATATGTGGCAACCTTCTTTTCAACATAGCTCCGTCTTCATTACATTAGGATTAATACAGCTGATTGTGAAAGGCCACCAGAATACAAAGTTGACCAGGAGCCCAGAAAGAGAGACACAATACTGCAACATAAAACCTTCTGTAGATTCTTGCTGACCGCGGATGTGTCTGATCTTGGCTTCTTGGCCGACTGAGTTAGAATTTTCTCTTTGAAAGATGAAACTGCACACTTCCTGTTAGGCAAAACCCTGGTTGATTATTTTGTAAGTCAGTGATCTATTTCCAAGGAAACTGCAGGCCCTAAGAGTGGTGTCATTTATGGAAATACCGTGTGTGCACCTTCACCAGAAACCAACCATGAGTGGAAAGTGGAGATGTGAATTAGCACAGAAGTCAAGAACACTTCAAAGCCAGCTGGCCAGTTGGAAAATTGGCTGTCTCACTTACTGGTGGTGTGACTGTGCCAACCACTTTCTCCGTGTCTCACTGAAAATGGTATCTGGTTTATCAAGTGGTCCTGAGGCTTAAATCGGGTACTATAGATAACAGTACTTCATGGATGTAAGAGTTTCTCCAAGGCCCCAGAGTGAAGATCAGAAGCAAACAGTTCACACCAAGGAATCATTCAGAGACATACTTTATCTGGCAAACACGGTAATTTTCTTAACATAATAAATTACTTTCTGATATTTAAATATTGAGAGCTATCAGAACAATTCTAAATTTCCAGAATGTCTTAAGAAAAAGGGAAGCACCTCTCATTTTGAATTTTATTTTTGTAAATGCTGTCATACTGCACATCTGCAGCTTACTTGGTTAACCACACATATTTCTATGATGCAGCCACAAGATCTCATGGCTGTGATTTACCTATCTTCATGCCTGCACTGTAACCCACTGCATGAATACACTATACTATATTTTTACCTTCTCCTTTTGACGAAACTTTTTAGGCTAATGCACATAATATTGCTATGAATATTTTTGTACTGCCTCTTTGTACATCTGCCATGCACCAAATAACATATATATTAAATACCTACAAGATATATTTAATTCAGCGGTGGGCTTATAGGTGATCATTTTATTAGCATGTTTGAGAATTCACATGCATGCTTTATATATATTCTTTTGTAAGTGTCCAGTTAGAAGAGCATATTTTTGAGTGGACTGAATAAAACAAAAACAGGGATGCAGGAACACGTTCTCCCGGCTGCAGCGTTTAGGAGAGCCCTGGACTGCTCAGTGCATCGCAGTCCTGTCACCCTCTCACCTGCATTTTACGCTTCTCCAGTCATTCATCTGGGGGACTTGGATGGGTCCCCGAGGCGTTTGAGTTAAAGATCACAGCTTGGTAAGACAGAATGATCTCCAGAGAACAGGCTGGAGGAAGCCATTCCACTCCCCACACTGTCTTTCCTGGACTACGGAAGACATGACGTTACCCACAGCCCTAGCAATTCTCACAAGCCCAGAGACCACCTCAGAAAACACCGTGAACCCTGCCCTGACTGTCTCAGTGGGTCAAGATCCTAAGGTACCACCTCAGCCAAAAAAATGTGACATTGATCGAAAGTAACTCGCCAACAAGGAAAAACAGTGAGAAAAACAAGTTCATCGTTCACCCACGTCAGGGAGTCATCAATCTCAGGGCAAAGAAATCCATCCATCGCCAACAAACAGGCTGCCAGTCATCAACCACTGCTAAGGTGCTCGGCAGGAAACAAAACCCAGAGATCTCACTATCGGATTCCGTCGCCCCTGTTGAACTGAAATAGAGCGTGGCCTGTGGATGGCTACGAGTGGTTCATGCTTCCTCTGGGATTTCCTTCTGAGGATCTGCACTGCTAGAAAACCCCTCCAGGTGATGGAAGATCCAATGGGAAGCTCACTGAGCTTGGCTTTCATGGCCATGACCATCTCAACCCTTCCAGTACTGATCTCATGACAGGCAGAACCAAGCGCCCCGTGTCTGTTACCACCACCACCACTTCCCAGCAAAATCCTCTAAGTGGCACTTGAGGTAGAATCCTGCACCCTGAGGATTCTGCTTCCTGCCAGTCCCAAGTCGGCTGCCAGGCCCCACCCCCTGCCACGCCCTCCGTCGTCACCACTGTTCTGACTGCTGACTGTGGTCTCGCCAACATCACAGTGATACAATCAAGTTTCAACCTGGCAACTACTGGGATAATCTCTTTTGTCCATTTAGCCATTCACCCTTCTCCTACAACTCTTCCATGGCCCAGCCGTGCTGTTGGCACAGGGTAAAGGCTGAAGCGTGGGCTTCCAGGCCTTCAGGCTCTTTCCCTGTATGCGGCCTTCCTGGCTTTCTCTCTGCTCTCCACCCAAACTCTGTAGGGGATTTGAATCCAGTGTATTTTGCCACTTCCAAACTTTTTAAACCTGTTACTCCATCCTCTTGGAAAGTGCTGCCCCTTCCACCACTTCCTGCCTCCCCTCCCTACCTGTTGTTACTTAGACTCCAGGCTTCAGAGAAGCCATCAATTCCCTGAGAAATCATTTTTATCACAACTGCTAAGATTAGATAAAGCAGTAGCCGGCGCCGTGGCTCAATAGGCTAATCCTCCACCTTGCGGCGCCGGCACACCGGGTTCTAGTCCCGGTTGGGGGGCTGGATTCTGTCCCGGTTGCCCCTCTTCCAGGCCAGCTCTCTGCTATGGCCAGGGAGTGCAGTGGAGGATGGCCCAGGTGCTTGGGCCCTGCACCCCATGGGAGACCAGGAAAAGCACCTGGCTCCTGGCTCCTGCCATCGGATCAGCGCGGTGCACCGGCTGCAGCGGCGGCCATTGGAGGGTGAACCAACGGCAAAGGAAGACCTTTCTCTCTCTGTCTCTCTCTCTCACTGTCCACTCTGCCTGTCAAAAAAAAAAAAAAAAAAAAAAAAAAAAGATTAGATAAAGCAGCACCAATGCAAGTGCTATGCTGGCATACATGGTAGAACCGGAGCACTGGTGTCTTGAATGCAGCCATTTCTGTCATATATGTGAATATACACGTGTGTGTGTATGGATATATGTGTGTGTATGCAGATGAATACACATGCTCATATATTTTAAATAAACACTGGAAGTGCACCCAGCCCACAGATGCACCCTTTGGCTTGATTATTTCACTTTTCAGAAGTTATCCTAGGAAAATAATCACGGACACGTCAAACACCTAGCCATAAATTTTTTGTACTACAACATGGTTGTGACAGCAAAGAGGTAGAAACAACCTAAATACTCAGTAATATGGGATTAACATAATGAATTATAGCATACTTTCCAGTGAAATATGTTGTTATTAAAGGTGAAGTTCAGGGCAAGCACCTAGCCTGGCTGTTAGACACCTGCGTCCCAAATTAGAGTATCTGGATTTGATTCTAGGTCTGGCAACCAACTCCAGCTTCTGCTAATGCACGCCCTGGGAGGCAGGGTTGATGGCCCAAGTAATTGGGTACCCGGCGCCCATGTGGAAGACCTGGATTAATTTCTGGCTCTCAGCTTCAGCCTGGCCCAACTCTGGTCATTACAGGAATTTAGTGAGTGAACCAGTGCATGGGAGTTCTCTTTGCCCCTCTCTTTCTCAAATAAATAGTTTTTTTTTTTTAAATAAGTATCTACAGCACTGCTTAAAAATGTAAACATATCCTGAAGCTATATCATTAATTTGGGAAGGATATTACAAAATAGTACATAACTTAGGTACAATGACATTTTGTTTAAAAAGGCATAAAATGTACTGAAAGACAAAACAGAAAAGTGCACAGAAATGATAGTTAAATTTTCTCTTTCTTGTTTGTCTGTTTTCTAAATAAACCATAATAATCATGTCTCTTTTTCTCTGATAGAGGAATAACAAGAGATGTTTTGTGGCTTGCCTTTTTTTCCCCAAAGACTATGAGGGGCTAATGATTTCTGCAGGAATCTTATGGCTCCAGTTGTGGGGGCAGGAGGCAGCATTACTGAGAGGAGAGTACACAGGCAGTGAGGGCGCAGGGGTGAGGCAAACCCTTGTGCCTCTTTGTGAACTTGGTCTCAGCCTGGCCCGACTCCCTGCCTCTGACTTCCAGTAGTGCAGCTCTGTGCTGTGGGGGGCTTGGGTTTCACAAACTCAAAGCCAGAAGTAATTTCCTGCTTGGAGAGGAGGCAAGAGACAAGGAACTTCTGCCACGCAAGCAGGACACCTTCAGCAAGAAGCCAGCACAGCACAGCCTCCCACACGCCCAGGGGTTCTGCCGGCACAGCTGTCCCACGGGGCCGCCGTCTGGTGAAAGGGCTTCAGGCGTTCCTGGTGGTGGTGTGGGGGGTGGTCAGAGAGGGAGCCACCTTTAAGCAGAAGAGGCTCAGAGCCCACCTGGCACAGTACTTCAGTCTCCCTGTGGAGGATGGTGTGTGCCTGGCAGGCGGTCCCCAGAGGATTCATGTCGACTAGGAAAAATATGAGAATTTATATATATATATATATATATATATATATAATTTATATTTTCTTCTTTTCTAAGAAATGGTGATTTTTTTTTTTTTTTTTTTTGACAGGCAGAGTGGACAGTGAGAGAGAGAGAGACAGAGAGAAAGGTCTTCCTTTGCCGTTGGTTCACCCTCCAATGGCCGCTGCGGCTGGCGCACCGCGCTGATCCGATGGCAGGAGCCAGGAGCCAGGTGCTTTTCCTGGTCTCCCATGGGGTGCAGGGCCCAAGCACCTGGGCCATCCTCCACTGCACTCCCTGGCCACAGCAGAGAGCTGGCCTGGAAGAGGGGCAACCGGGACAGAATCCGGCGCCCCGACCGGGACTAGAACCCGGTGTGCCGGCGCCGCTAGGCGGAGGATTAGCCTAGTGAGCTGCGGCGCCGGCCAGAAATGGTGATTTTTATCTTAAAATAAGAAAATATTGGTTGGCACTGGCACCTTGACTTGTTCTAGAAGTGAGGGTGCCACCTGTTGGGTGCAGGTTTCAGGACAGGGGCAGGGAAGGTCTCCAAGGTAGAAGGTTGACCTGACCCCAAAAGCCTCCCTTTGGGTTCAGCCTATGGCCAGAGAGCAAGGCTCAGCTGTACCCATGCAGGTGGATTTACACATTTTTCATATCTGACTTTCATGGTATCCATTTGGACTCATGCCTTTCTGTGTAGCATTTCAGCTAGGACAGCCATTGAAGCCAGGTTACTAAAACAAATAAGAATCTACAACCAGATACTTGAATCAATATCTTGTGAAGTGATGAAACAAAATGTTCAAAAATGATGAATCCTATCCAGTCAATCTGCTTACGCTACAAGTGTTTGAAAATAAAAGTCAGAGTTCTTTCATAGCATGAGTGAATAGGATGGAAATCATATATATATAAATATATTTATACATATACATAATAAAGATACAATATATTATTTATATCTCATTCTTTTACATTTTCCATTGTGTGCATATTTTAAGGAAGAACAGAGTTTATTCGTCCAGTGACACATGCATATGATGTGTCAATGCACAATACACAGATTGCAGGGTTACCTGCTCACATCCACCTCCAAGACAATTGCCCTGGGGTCACCTGTGTAAGCGTAAGCAGGTCACTGGTGTACTGTCCGTCCCTCCCCAGACCAGGCAACCAATGGCCACACTTTTGTGTCCTGTCACCACATATGCCGGGTTCTGAGGCACCAAGTAAAGGTTCATTCACAAAAGGAAATGCCCCTGAAAACACCAATCAGAAAGTCAGATTAAAAGCAGAGCAGAGGATTTAGCTTTTTCCGAAAAACATAATGTTTTGGCCTGACCCACTCACAATCACCCCTCTACAGACATCATCCCACAGTCGGGAGGTAAGGTCATTATTTCAGTATGTATTTATTTTGATATAAGGATAGTCATTTTTTTACTTAAAAAATAAGAGGGTAGAATGTCTGTTCTCTCTCTTTTCTACCCACACTAACTCAGCAAGGGGGGGAAAAGCCCCAAAAAACAAATGGCCTCCCCTTTACGGCAATTCTTAGCCTGCAGCCAGTTTTTAGAGTGGAGTCATAAATCCCAGGAAGCCAGTGAGCACAATGGAAAGGCTGACAGACATTCAACACTAACGGTGCAAGCAGAGGGGGCGCAAACGGCCGCGTCAGAGTCCCCACACTGAAAGCCCGCAGACTGCTCACCAACGTGCTACATTTTAGTGGACAGTTTGCCTGTTTGTAAACAGCAGAAAATTTCCCAAATACTTGCAGACCCCAGGAGAAGATGCCTCCTTGCTAGTTCCATTTCCCACAGGCTTGGTTATTACTAAATATTCACTGAATTGCTTTTCTATTGTTGTTTTTAACTATAAGGAACCAAAATGACATTTGAACCGTGACAACTTGATAACTAGTCAAAAGGCAAGAAGTGAAAAACAAGGCGTACACTATAATACTGCAACTCGAACTTGACTGGGATGGCTCCAAGTATTAATGACCCTGTCACATCTTCTAAACTTAGAATATATAGTTCTCTAAACATAATATGCTACTGTGCAGAGGCAAAAAAATGTACATCACAAAACCTGCTTGGTTAAGTCAAAATACCACGGGAGAACTACTTTAGCTTATATTGAGGTCTTAATGCTTCACAATTTGGGGGGGGGACCATTCAGATACAATTCTTCCACTCCCCACCACGGTTGCCACCTTCCACTGGGGTCAAGGCTCTATGGATTCTGTCTCTGACTATGGGACAGGAACCAACCTTGAAATGCTATGAGCAGCACCCCAAGTGTCTCACGTTGGGTATTCATGGGATCTTACACTCTAAGGTGCAGCCCCAAACCCAGAAAGCCTTGGAATACATCAGCTGGCAAGACACCTAGGATTCCAGCAGGACTTCCATCTGGGACTTAAAGCACATGGAGCACAGAGCGTTTTCAGATGGATGAGACACATTCACAGGTGGACGGAGTCAGGAGCAGGTGGGACAGCAGAGGAGAACAGAGCTGCATTCTGCAACAGGGTTCTGGAAACCCGGTTTAGACGAGCAGGGGAGCAATAACACACAATGCATCTCCATGGTAATAAAACCATTGGACCTGCTCATGTAATTATTCCATGCAAATACCAAAGATGTAGGCAGCGCAAGGATGACATTTTATCATCTCAGTTGATCTCCGAGGCTCACACAAAACAACTCTGACTTCACTCAGACATGTATAGTCTGTGAACAGCATTGTTCATGTTGGCTGTGAGTACAACTGGACGTATACGCAATTAAGTAAATAAGCATGCATCAAAAACCTGGGTGCAGACATGGGAAATGAGCCAGTGTGTTCAGTATTTCGGGGGCAATCGTGGGTTTGTGGGTAGATTTCCACTGCCAGTGCTGTAAGCACTGGCTGAGGCTGGAGAAAATGTTGCAGATATATTTTTAAAAGATGCTTCCAGCTCACAAGGACTCAATTTTGAAGCCCACTCTGGCATTCTGCATGTACAAGCACTTTCTCTGGGTATAATTTAAGGGCAGTTTGAAACTTTGGCCCAATTTGATCAAATATTGATAGACGGTCCAGTAAAACGTGGTATGGGAAGCAGCTACTTTACTGCACATTGACACTGTAAATTTGAAGAGACACTGTCAACCTGCTGAGCTCCGAAATTTACTTCCCTAAAAGACAGATAAATCCCATGGCTAACGCTGGAGATCTGTGTTAAATATACATACTCATGTACCTTATGTAAGGTCCTCCACGATAAATTTCTCTTAGAGTCTAGTGCTAGGAAACAGTTTGTCTTTCCTGATCAATGTGTCTGCTTTCTTGTTAGAGAGTGAGGGCTCTCTGACTCATCATGTTTCTATTTTTGCCTTGGCAACCAGGAACCTCCACGTCTGATTTTGTCAAAAGTTGTAGTAGCGGTTCTTAGCTTAGGTTCTCTGGCACGTCTGGTCTGTCCCTTCAGTAGAAACCCTTGCTTCTTTTTCCCCTCCTTTGTTTTATGATTTTCTTTCATTTCTATCTTTTATTAAACCTCATCTCGCACTCTTTTTGGAAGAAGGAAAATGAACACATATTCTCGGCTTCCAAAATTCCTTCAAGTACCCTCAGTACCCTCAGTGAAATTTGCTTCTAACTGTTACTTGCCCGAGACGTATCAAAAGAAACTCATACTTAAACTACATGCCTGGATACATAACCGTTCCCTCACACACAGGGCAGCTGCTCTCTCGCCCTGCAGCTCCGCTTGGTCACGGCCATGACTGAGCTGCCACAGAAAGCAAGGGCAAGCCCCGCCCCGCCCCTACCAGGGTGTTATTTGGACCCCTGAGGCATTGCTGCTAAAATTGCTAAAGGCAGCTCTGTGTCACACCTTACTGGACTTTCAGAAGATGGAAAATGGAGACACATTTATCATAAGGGGAACCTGATGGAAGCAATGCTCTTTCTCTCCACCATGAAAGGGTGACCTGGCGTTGTTAAGAAGGAAAACAGGAAGGAAGACGGTGGAGAACCGATGAGAGTGATAGTCAGCAAAGTCACAACTTCCATGTAAACCAGTGGCACTCAAACTAGCATGCAGGAGTCAGCTGCAGGACTCGTTAGCATACAGCTCACAGACTCCTTCTCCAGAACCTCTGACCCCGAAGCTCTGACAGTGGTGGGGCTGACACCGCTTCGACCCTGCCAACTCGTGCTGCAGAAAAACCCAAACTGGCTTAATGATGGTCCTAAAATCCTTTTTCCTCCCTTATTCAATCTGAGTGCCATTCCTTGGCATCAGGGCAGGGGAGGGGAAGGGAAGACAGAGGAGGGGGACCGGGAGGGGAGGGCAGGGGCGGGAGCTGAGGGTGTATTAGGATGCAATGGTTGGTGTCAGCATTTGTGGGAGTCACAGCAACAGCAAATGTCTGTGCAGGGCTTTCTCTGTCCAGGCACCACGCTGAGTATTTCCCGTCAGTATTCCACTTGGTCAGTAATCCCAGGGGGTAGGAATTAACATTATCCCCCACTTACAGATGAGGACACGGAGGTATAGAGGGGTAACATTACCTCCTGAGATCACACAGCTAGTGAGTGGTCTACCCGGACACCGTGTCCAGGTCTCTGCTTCCACAGCGCACAATCTTAACTCTGAAGCTACAGGGATTTCCACTGAGGCAGAAACAGAGATACAGCAGCTTCTTTGCTTTTCATTAAATCTTCACCCAGAAAGCAATATCTTGGTGTAAACCTGAGGCTACCCCTGCTCTTTACACTTTGGTTGCACAATCTGCACAGCATAGTGCAATCCATTGGACTCACTTGGTACCAGCAACTCCTGCAGGAAGTGGATGGTGACATTGACCGGAAGTTTAGAGAAGCAAATGGCAATAGGTGTCCATGGAGTGTGGACAATGCATGCCTCTCCCTGCAGCCAACCAACACCACAGGAGGCTTCTGATCTGCCTGCCAAAAGCAGAAAGCAAGGTGGGATCTCATGAACACCAGATCTGGGCTTATAGTGTGAGCTGAGCCACAGTCCTTAATCTCTCCATGGTTTTCCTTGGCCACTTGACCAAGACAAACACTGACCATCACTTTCTGTTCAAGGATGCTTTGAAATGTGCTAACAGGGGCCAGCATCGTGGTGTAGCAGGTAAAGCCCCAATCTGCAATGCTGGCATCCCATATGGGCACCAGTTCATATCCTGGTTACTCTGCTTCTGATCCAGCTCCCTGCTAATGGCCTGGGAAAAGCAGTGAAGGGTGGCCCAAGTGCTTGTGCCTCTACTACCCACATGGGGGATCTGGAAGAAGCTCCTGGCTCCTGGCTTTAGCCTGGCCCAGGCCTGGTCATTGCAGCTATCTGGGGAGTGAACCAACAAACAGAAGATCTCTCTCTCTCTCCCCCCTCACCCCAACTCTGACTTTCAAATAAATAAATAAATCTTTTTTTAAAAAAGTACTAACAAAGACAGAATGAAATTAAGCAAAAAGAAATGAAATGAAACTATTGGCTTGGAAAACTAAAATGGACCACAAAAATAGTATTGATAATAATAGGAACTACGGGGTGGAGAGATTGATGAGCAATCTTCACGAAGCGTTCTTGACTGGACAGCACTTTGTTGAATGTTTTGGGAACTCACGGATTCAGTTAATCTTGTAAATAATCTTAGGGGTATATTCTGATATTGTTCTCATTTTACAAACAAGAATGGAGGCTTGGGAGAAGCAAGTGACTCATCTGGGTGCTGAATAAACACACAGTGGGGATTCACACAAAGGTGGAGGAGACCTGGGACTCGACCTGAGCTTGACATCAGAGGATCAGCATCGCAGGTCCCACCTGAGGACATTCAACAGCAAAACTCTGTTCTGACCCAGTGCCACTCTCCTTCCTCAGTGGGAACCTGTAACTAGTCCCCACTCTGGTCAGAGAACCCCAGAAGTTTGAGTCTTGAACTAATCATCATCTTGGCAGTTGAAATTCAAATGGAGGAGAGCCCCAGCCAGTGGTTGCCATGGAGGACAGCAGCTTCAGTGTCTTCAAATGAAGCTTCTGATAAGGCCTTATAATCAGTTTTAGATGTGAACCATCTAGTGTCTCCCTTTAAAAAAGCCAACTAACACTCATCTATTGGCAACACAGTGAGGCATGAACTAACCAACCTTTGGTGGCTCTCATCTGAACAGCGTGCCCTTATATTATAGCTTGTGACCTCTCACCCATGTGCCGGGTGCCTGGAAAAAAGTAGGGCACGTTTTACCCACAATTCCACCAGGATGGAGAATCGGTCCTACCCTCCACGTTCTCCTCTAATGTTTAGATTCGAAGGAAAAAAGGTCTGAAAGGAGAAATGTGCTTTAAATAAGGAATCAAATATTGAACAAATGAGAAAAAAGAGTAAATCTGTTTGAAAACAGTCTCCCGGCACTAATGACTAGGATCTAAAAATAATCCTAACATTTTTAAATTGGAAGAACACCCAGAAAAATAAATTGAAAGATAAATTGGGGATGACGTTTTTAACAAGGTGAAACTAAATAGAACCGCAGTGTAGATTTGAGAAGCTGAGAGTTTTGTCCTGAATTGTGCTTTTTCATGATCTTTGTGGTGTGCAAAATGGTACCAGGAGAGGAGGCTGGAGGAAGCAGTGTAAGTGCCAAAGCTGCACTTTGCAGTGTAAGGAGAGACGCACTCAAGGTCAACACTACTTCTGGGTAACCTGATGTAAAGGCAGAGGTGGCCTATGGTGGGACAGAGACAAAGTCATGACATCCAAGGGGTCACAGGAAACACGTGAAGTTCACTGGGGTCAGATTCAAGGTTCTTGTCTGCCTGGAGTGATTATTGCGTACCAAGCTCAACATCATCCCCTCTTGTTGGCCCCTGGCTTCCGTTAGACACCCACAGGCTTCTGGAAACCTAGACCTCACCTGCATGTCTATCAGTATTGCAGGTGCCCTAGGCTAAGACAATCAGCCCATTTCATGCCCCTGAAAACTGAGAGTGTTTGGGGAATTGGCATATGACATACATCAATCTAATCTTAGTGTTCAGCCACATACTGGTGGGAAAAGACAGGATGAAGGACACTTTCTCTTTCCTGGTGGCTGTGGGTGAGTCTGCCTGCAACCGAAGGTTTTTCTAGCTGCCATCTGAGGCCATAGGAGGACAGAGAGAAGTCACGCTGGTGGGGATACTGCCCAGCTGCTAGAGCAAGGCTTCCCTGAAGTTGAATCACCTTTGGGTTTTCAGGTCTTTGAGTCACTAAATCCCCTACACACCAGCGTGAGTGGAGCATTTTACTTTCCTTGCAGAGCCCTACTTACACCATGGTGATCTCTCTCACTGCATTGTAGACTCCACAAAATCAAGACCAGGATTTTGTGTGTATGTGTATGTAGATATGTGGTCCGAGATCTGGAATAGCAGAGTGAATAAACCTGCACGTCCACCTCCACCTCCACCACAGGAGTAAAAAGGGAGTTCGGTCGCACTGTCTTTGTGATTGGGGGTGTCCATTATGAGGGCAGCCCCATGGGCTTGCAGCCCACCACCCTCGACTCATGGCTGAAATGAGAAGGGTCTTCAAAAAGTTCATGGGCAACACAAGTTATGGAAAACTAGGCACAGATTTCAAAACTTTTGCATCCAAACAAACTTGTCTTTCAATTCTACTTCCGTGAGCTTTTTGGAGCACCTTCGTACATTGCATGAGCAAAAAGCAAGACTTTTGATGTGTCAAGTCCCGCGGCTTAGTGGTTACTTGCTACAGCGGCGTAACCTAGTCAAGTCTGTCTGACACAGGCATGTGAAGTAGCAGGTTGTCTTCTGATGCATTTCAAAATTTCATTTCTTTCCATCTCTTGATTTCAAAGCCTCTTGCAAAACTGGGGGAATCACAAAGAGGAAAACTAGTTCTCTGTGGACCAAGGACGCTCAGAGCCATGTCCCGGAGAGGGGGCCGCGAGGTGGAAGGGGGCCTGTGCAGAGGGTGGGCGGAGAAAAGAGAGGGCTCCGTTGGCTTTAATTGCTTTAGTTCCACTAATCAATTAACATTGGGCTAATAATCCCTTTCAAATGAGTCATTCTCGCCAATTAAAGGCTGATTTGTTGCTAACTGCACCAGCTCCTGGTGGACTTACCTTGTTCTTGGGAAACTGCTCAGTGGCTGCCCTAATGGCTGCAGTGGCAGTGATGGGCTCTTCCGAGACAGTGACAAAAGAAGTGGTGAGGGGCGGGGGAAGAGGAGAGGAAGAGAAGTCCCAGCCAGTGCTCGCCCGAGTGATTGAATTGGAAAACGAGCCATTCCTCGGGGTTAGCAAATGATCCTTCATCAGGCAGCAGACTGTTAAGCACACCTAGATAATAAACGGGTGCTTTTCACAGTCACCCTGCCAGGTCCTCATATTTCCCATTTTTAAATTCCATGTTACTTTTAAAGGATTCATTCATTATGATGATTTACATCGCTGAGCTGAGACGATGATGCCCTTTGATGTCAGAGGCAGAACATGATTATTTATCATCAAATCAGAGGGTTCATTATTTTTTTTTTTTATTCTTCCCTTTCTGGCAAAACCTTTGAAACATCCTCTTGTCAGGATACAGATGGGTGCTCTCCCTACCTTGAGCCCTGAACACAGGGCCCCGTGCAGCTCACAGCGGCCTCAGTAGTAGAGGCGAGAGCTCCCAGCTCCATTCTCACCCATGCACCCTGCCTAGGCAGCATGGTCTCTGGCCAGGGAATAGCAGGATTCCCTAGAGAAAGTCTAGTGGAATGGCATTGAATTTGGGTTCCATCTGCCCCAAAGTAATGATGTGGAGGGCTCCAGGCCACAGCCCCCACCTCTATTCTGACACAGCCTTTTATGTTCCCACGCCACAGCCACTTGTCAAAGGAGTACCCTGGGTCAGGCACCATCTGAGACCCCAAGTGGACGAGAACAAGACAGAGAGGCCCCTGTCCTCATTGCACATATTCCAGCCCAGGCACTCTCAATCTTGGCACTACTGATGTTGAAAGCAGATCATTCCTTGCTGGGGAGGCGGGAGAGGGTGCACTGAGCAACTCCCTGGCCTCTGCCTGCTGGGGGCCAGTAACACCCTCTCCCCAGCTGTGACAACCAAAATAACGTCTCCAGGCATTGCCAAAAGGGAGGAAGTCTCCCCATTGGAAAGCACATTCCTAGTACAAGGAATGAAATATATACAAGAAAATTCCCACACGGTGAACACTGCAAGGGAGACGCTACCTGGAAGGGTTAAGAATGGGGTAGGAAGACAGAGTTCCACAACATGTTCAGAGAGGAAGAGGTGAGAATGTGGCTGAGAAAGCAGGCAATGGGAAAAACCAGGAAACACAAAGTGCAAGGACTGGAAGCAGGCGGGCTGTTTTCAAAAGCGGAAGGAGAGCCGGGGTGGAGGGGATGGCGTGATTCCATGCTGGAGAGGCGGGCAGTGGGCAGAGTGCAGCATGGGAAGCCATGGGGAGACACAGGAGCAGCATTGAGAAATGTATCTCTCCATTCACATAAATTAACAAGGGACGCATTCTATGCTAGGCGGTGTGCAGGGGAGCGCGACTCGAGGCCAAGTGGAGGCAGGATTTGGTAAGATACAGGGACAACTGCGTCTCTGTCCCCGGCCTTGAGAGGGTCCCAATCTCCAGCACACTAACTTGCAGGTCAGGGGAGGGCTGTGAAGGCTCACACAGAAGAAGGCTGTGGGCTTCCTCTGAGAAAGGGGCAAGCTCTTGGAGGAAGGGGAAAGGGAACTTTGATCAGGAGGGGAGGAGGTAGAACGGGGGACTTTACAGACAGCACGGCCCCGAGGCCCAGGAGCACGAGGGATGCGCTGCCCCAGGTCTTCACTTAGTGCCCAGCTCCCGGCACAGGTCCTGGTTCACAGCCAAGGCTTCATCAATGGGCAGCAAGCAAATGGAGTCTCACGCATGCTCTGCATGAGGGCATTTTCTAATCACTTCCACTGCTAGGGGCTGAACTGCATTTCCCTAAAGCCCACGTTGAAGTCTGGGCGCTCAGTGAGACGGTGTTTGGAGATGGGGCCTTTGGGAGAAATCAGGTCTCCAAGGTGCAGCCTTCATGAAGGAGCTGAGTGTCCTTGCAAGGAGAGGCAAGAGCTTCTCCCCTCTCGTCTCTCTCCCTCTCGTCTATCTCCCTCTTTCTCTCTCCCCTCATCTCTCTCCCTCTTTCTCTCTCCCTCTCGTTTCTCTCCCTCTGGTCTCTCTCCCTCTTTCTCTCTCCCCCTCACCTCTCTCCCTCTTTCTCTCTCCCTCTCATCTTTCTCCCTCTCTCCGCTTCCTCTTTGCCTCCCATATGAGTTCAAGAGAGCCTCGTCTGCAAGCTAAGCAGAGAGCTCTAACAAAGACCCTACGACGCACCCTGATCTTGGACTCTCTGGCCTCCAGGACGAGGAGAAACAAATGAGTTTCAGCTGCCTAGCTGTGCCATTTGTGCCATTTGTTAGAGCAGCCTGAGCTGACTGATACACACACACCACTCCTCTCACTTCCACAGCGTCCCCAGGAGGCAGGACACCAGCGTCCCCAAGGCAGCAGGGACTAGCGTTTGTTTCTGTCCCTTCACCTGCAGTGGACTGAACCCTCCCTGACACACAGAAGGGTGTGATGAATCTTGAGTGATCAGATAAATGAGCCTGAATGCAAAGACGAGTCGGTTATTTTGAATCACGCAGGCAATGGGAAGCTATCATTCATTGATAATGAAATAAATAGAATTAATTTTGCTGATTTGGTGCTTTAGAAGCACTTCCTGTGAGTTAACACAGGGAATCCTCAGCACTGTGTTGAGCTCTGACAATGTGCTGGGGAACACAGCACACGCGTTCCTACTGGGCTGCAACTGGAAGGCGATATTAATTATCCCACAAGCAGCTCCCGTCAGGAGTGTCCAGGGCGGCTGTGCAAAGTGCAGAGGGCTGTGAGAACGCATGACAGGGGCTCTCCTCCGGTCTGGAGGTCGTGGTCCACCCTGTAAATGTTTGCTAAGGTAATCTGAATTGAGGCTTTCTTCCTGCTCATACAGAAAACAGCTGAACTTCCAGGATAGTGTCATTTGGAACACTTCTGTGCCTGTTCTCTGTGTGTTTCCTCTCCATGAAGTCAACTGGGCTTCATTTGTGTGATAAAAATGCTCCGGTTGGGATGTGAGAGTCTGCATATGAATGAGGACAGCCTTCTGGGAAGGGAAGTAACTGTTGAGAAGACTTGACTTGTCTTGTTTTAATTCGGATAATAAAACCTTTCTAGGAATAGGTGATCCAAAGCAGAGACAGACGGATGTCTGATACCCCTAACATTTTTAGTACAATGACCACAAAATCTGAAGTGATCCATAAATATTAGTCTGTGAGGCTATCCTAAAACTATTTTTCCCCAGGCAGACCAAGCTTAAAGAAGAAAAATGAGAAGAAAATATTGTGAATTTTTTCATGAAGTGAAATGTGTTCAATTAAAAACTCTTTCTTATTCTGAGGTTACAAAGCAATAGCATTAATGGTAACTTGTCTTATTTTAGTGTCTTTACTTGGTGAAAGGAAAAATAAGCAACCCTAGCGGGGGTTGGGGAGACAGAAAAAATGGAAGTAGAAGGTGATGAAGGTCAGACAAATTGACCTTAAGATGATTATTGGACATCAAAATGACCCCACAGGTAATTAGCATGCAAGCCAACTAGTCAACCCGGGTAACATTCATTCACTATAAGACTGTTCACCTGGAACTATTTCACGCTGAAACGCACATCTACAGGTAGCAGCTCTCGGAACATTTGTGACCACAGAGTAATGATCGAGAGTGCAGGCTCGGGAGCCAGATGTTCTGGGGCGACACCTGGCTCAGCACTTATTGGCTGTGAGACTTTATTTCTCCACCTGCCAGTGCTCTCCCTCTCATCTGTGGTGTGGCAGGAACTGTACCTACTTCACCCCTTTGTTTTCTATGGTGCACAGAACAGAGAGAGAGAGAGAGAGAAAGAGAAACAGAGAGAGAGAGAGAGGTGTTCCATCTGATGGTTCACTCCTCAATTGGCTGCAATGGCCGGAACTGCACCGATCCGAACCCAGGAGTCAGGAGCTTCCTCCAGGTCTCCCACATGGGTGCAGGGGCCCAAGGACCTGGGCCATCCTCCACTGCTACCTCAGGCCACAGCAGAGAGCTGGATGGGAAGAGGAGCAGTCAGGTCTCGAACCGGCGCGCAAATGGAATGCCGGTGCCTCAGGCCAGGGCATTAACCCGCTGCGCCACAGTGCTAGCCCCAGCTGTTCAGATTTCTAAGCATGAAGAAAATTACTCTTAAAACTGACCACAGGGAGATTACGGATCCACTGTAATTCTCCTTATGTAAATGCGAGACGTGGTCCTCCAGGCACCTGCTTACTCCATCATGAAACAAGTGTTTCCTGAGACACCACTCAGCTCCTGCACATATTCCTGAGTGTTCTGAAAACGTCATTTTCAGAAGTGCACTTTGTTAATCCAGTTTCCCAGTGTAAACTGTGTTACTCATCTAGCTCTGGACGATTAGGATTACAGATCATAACATGAGGCTCTGGAGTTTTACAGGTAACACTGGATCAGATTGGCTGCATGAGCACTGTTGGTCCTGTTTTATTTACAACCTAGCGTTTCTCTGTCAGGCCACTGTTTCATTGGAAGTAAAAATATTCAATAACTTACCATGGGTGCTAAAAGTGAGAGTCTCAGCTAATGCTGCAATATTAGAAATTGGGACCAGAAGCGGATGCCCAGGATACAAATTGTAGATCCTGAGATGTGACAGTCTTTCACAGTACACAACCTGTGCACCTGTTCAGCACATCCCTGCCCAGCTCAATAATTTACAACACAGCAAACAGAGACGAACTCATCTGAGGATTTTTCACACAAAAATCAGGACATCCTGGATCAATGTGTTTCTCTGAGACATACAGACACTAATAAAGACAGCTGTTCAAGCAAAACTTACCAAATATGATACGCATCTTTTGATTTTATTGGCATTATTTGTATGTCTGTTTAAAGAGCCAGGTTTTATTAAGCTACACATGTGACTATTCTATTGTGGCAAAGTAACTCTTACAGATACAATACCAAAAGGAAAATGTCCAACTCCACAAATTTTTTTTTCTAGAGGGGAAAAACTTCTAATTTAAGCTCTCAGCTGGTTGGAAAATAAGACTAATAAAATGGGAAAGAAATCATTAGAGGCAATTTGGGGGAAATCGTCAGTGCTTCAGGTTTGACATTCCTACAATATGTCCCAGGTCTTCAATTTACAATGCAATGAAGTTGTTTCACTCTACATACATAACCATATTGGTGGTTAATTTGCTTTGTTGTTTTATAATCACTGCAGTAGTAAAGCTGTCATTTTTCCTCCCGTGACATGCATCTCAGTTTGTCGTAACTCAGGCATCAGCATTTCATTTTGTAGTTGCTTTGTTTCTAACCCAGTTGGACAAGTAAGAAATTCTACTGACCTCCCTCCCAAAGGTAAGGGGCCAGGAGCACGTGGAATCCAGCCTGAGGAAGCTGATGGCATGGTCACTTCTTCCACTCCGAATTCCCAGGGCAGGCAAGTTTTTTAATTTCCCCATTGTTTTTCTTTTCCTATGTTTCTATTAGAAGTTTGTTTTTAGATAAGAAGGATTATGGGGGTGGGATTTTGATGATTCATCTCAGATGGGGAGCTACTCAAAGACCAGTCTTTGTTTGATCCACCACGTGATACGATGTGGTGGATGGAAGGGAGGGAGGTTCTCAAACTGCCATGTGTCTAAGCATCTCCTGGGGCTCTGGTAAGGAATGCAGACTCCAGGATTCTGACCCAGGGTAGCAGGTGTTAAATGACTTGGTTTGCAGACAAAGGAGAAGATGGTGACCATTTGCTTAGGAAAATGAGGAGAGAATGGGAGCAGATGAAGGGAGTGTAGGCTTGTGTCTGAGAGCCTTCTGTCTACCCTACAAGTCTAAATCAACAAAGATGGTGATGGTGATGACGACATGGTTCATATCATCCCTAAGGTACCAGATGCCAACAGGCCACACCAGAAGAAATCAAATGAAAAAAAATCCTAGGGTTGGCGCCATGGCTCACTAGGCTAATCCTCCGCCTGCGGCACTGGCACCTGGGGTTCTAGTCCCGGTTGGTGCGCCGGATTCTGTCCCGGTTGCTCCTCTTCCAGTCCAGCTCTCTGCTGTGGGCCGGGAAGGCAGTGGAAGATGGCCCAAGTGATTGGGCGCCTGCACCCATGTGGGAGACCGGGAAGAAGCGCCTGGCTCCTGGCTTCAGATTGGCGCAGCGCTGGCTGTAGTGGCCATATGGGGGTGAACCAATGGAAGGAAGACCTTTCTCTCTGTCTCTTTCTCTCACTGTCTAACTCTACCTGTCAAATAAGTGAAAAAAAAAAAAAAAAAACTCAGAATTCCCAGTTCAGGTATTTATTGGGGAATTCTGTGCAAAAGAAATCCCTTCACTGCATGGATGCAAATAATGGAGTATCTCTGGGGTTGTTTCAGGGCCTGACAGTTGCCCATGAAATAACATAGAAATTTACCTTCAACAAGTTATTTCCAAAGTCTGAGTTAGACACAAGCATTTTGTCTTAGGAAAGTCTCCTCAAAATCTTTTGAGTCATATATAATACTATAAAAAGCTGTCGCAGCTATTTCTCTAATTTTAAAACTAAAAATAATTGATGCATGTGACACTTCACCTACCTCGGCCCTTACGTTGACCACTTTTCTGCTAAAACTCTTCAAATGCCTTAGTATTATTTTAGCCCCTACTCCGAGATAGAGTTGTGTCACTAACTCTGTTTTTGACAATCATTTGGGAAACGCTTAAAGTATCAAGTGTCGACTCCCTTACAAAGCTGACCGGGTCATTCAAACCTTTTCCTAATACCCTCCTTTGCAGAGAATATCCAAGCTCCCCAACTTCTCGCTTCTGTCAGTGCAGCAGCACTTACTCAGACCCTGGAAAGCTGTTACAGGCCTATCAAAGCCCTCCTCCCACCTTGATTCAGCTGGGGGACTTTTCTATTTGCCCAGGACAAGTGAGCAATTCATTATTTCAGTAACTGCCCTGCCCATGTCATTCCTGAAGAGTAAGCCATGAATTAACCACAGTTTTAAGTTCAAGTGACACCCAGTGCCCAATTACCCAATTAACTATTTTCCTGAAATGCTCAGTCCCTTCTCTCGCCTCTCTCTATCCAGTCTTTTTTTCTTCATAAAGACTAAACACACAGTCCACATCATTAAGAAAATAATGCTCAAAACTCTAAGCTGTTCTTTCATTCTCAGTCTGTTATCAAGGCTCGTCCTGTATTGGTTTAAGTTAATCTTTTTAGCCTTGAGTTTGTATATTCACTCCCACACAAGTCAATGGAATTGGTTCCCTGGTGTGATATACAAAATGCTTTCTTCTTTACAAACATAGGCTTGAGGAGGTAGACACCTGCTCACACAATTTATAATGATACAAATTAGTTTTGTGAATAGAATATGGAAAAACAACCAGTGAATTTACTATGCTGCATTATTCTATTATTTTTAAATTATTTTATTTTTTCCTTTAAGATCCTTAAGTTGGATCTTAATCATCAGCCATGTCATGCTCACATCACCCTGGAAATACTCAACTGTATATCTGGACATGCCATTTGTATGTGTAAACACACACACAAACACATATACAGGAACACACACACACTCTTACACATGAAGAAACACACTCACCTATATCCATAGGAATACACACACACAAACACATATACAGGAAAATGCACACACACACCCAAAGAAACACACTCACCCTATATCCATAGGAATACACACACCCACATCTACACACAAATACATACAGGAAGATACACAGAGGACACACATACACACAAGAAGATATACACACACTTTATCTCCTTAGATCACTCTATCTTTCCCCTCTATCTCCCGGCATATTCCTAGGATGAGCACCAGTCTAGAATAATATCGCTAGCAAGAAACTATTTTCCCTAGCACAGACTTTCTGTCCCTTCCTGTCGTTTATTTTGGAAGGCTTACATACATGCCATCTTCCTGTCTCTGTGTGTGTGGCTCTTTGGAGCTCAGTTACTAAATCATAAATTGTCTTTCAAGAAAGAAAAAAAGGAGTAACTATTCCCTGTGCCCTTGAGGCCCACTGTGACTTTCCAGCCTGCTCCTCCCACACCATCGTCCCCTTTCCTATGTCATCCATCCAAGCCAGACTTCCTCCTGCCCACACACACCCTTCCCTCTCAAACCTCAGGACACTGCACCTGTGATCTTCTCAACCAGATCATCACCCGCTCCAGGGCCCCCAACCTGCTCAGCTCCTGCTTCATGTCCCTGCCACCTCCCCAGGGATCGCTTTTTAGATATCCCAGACTAGGGCTGCCAAACACCCTCCCAAGAACCCCTACAGCACCCATCACAATGGCCACTAAGGAACTACTGAATAATTATCTGTGTGTGCCATGACTGCATGAAATGCCACCCTTGCTCACTAATGTTCCCAGCATTTGCACACAGTAGGTACTGAAATATTTATTGAATGAATGCATGAACTGTATTCAAACTCTGCACGAATGATTTTATACAGATATTCACTCTTTTATTTCTTCTCTTACGCTTTTAATTTTTACATAACTAACTCAGTAAATCCAATTTTTCCCTTGTATTTATGTTGGAACCGAAACAAAACATAACACACAGAGCCAGCAATATGTCATGGCAGGTAAAGCCACTACCTTTTATGCCAGCATCCCGTAAGGGTGCCAGTTCATGTCCTGGCTACTCCACTTCCGATCCAGCTCCCTGCTCTTGGCCTGGAAAATGCATCGGAAGACGACCTATGTGTTTGGGTCCCTGGTGTCTTTATGGGAGATCCACATGAAGCTCCCGGCTCTTGGCTTTGGTCTGGCTCAGCCCTGGCCATTGTGGCCATCTAGGGAGTGAACAAGCAGACAGAAGATCTCTCTCTGTCTCGCCCTCTCTGTCTGTAACTCTTCCAAATAACTAAATACATTTTAAAAATAAGAAAAACATAAAACACTACTCCACTACCCAGCCTGACTTCCTAGTGTTAGAGTGAGAGTATTTGTAGATCTGTACCAAAGAAAATAATAAGAAAGAATGAAGGACTACAGATGGCTGTAATTTGGGGTCATACAATGGCAAGTCACAACTTGAATTCATGCACCAGGTATGTCTTATGCCACTTCTAATGACCAACATGTTTT